>NW_012289125.1:0-5182 GCF_000151885.1 Dipodomys ordii | reverse complement strand
GGACACAGCAGGGGACACAGCGGGACACAGAGGGGGACAAGCGGGACACAGTGGGGGCACGGGGGGACAATGCAGGACACAGCGGGGGACACAGCGATGACAAAGCGGGACACAGCGGGGACACAGACGGACTCAACACGGTCACAGCGGGACACAGCGGGACACCTCGGGGACACAGCAGGGGACACAGCGGGACACAGCGGGGGACACAGGGGGAACAAAGCAAGACACAGCAGGGGACACAGCGAGGACTCAGCGGGACACATCTGGGACACAGCGGGAATCAGCGCGAGACACAGCGGGACACAGTACGACAGAGCGGGGACACAGCAGGGACACAGCGGGGGACACAGTGGGACAGAGCAGGGGACACAGCAGGGGAAACAGAGGGACAGAGCGGGACACAGCGGGGGACACAGGGTTGACAGAGCGGGACACAGCGGGGGACACAGTGAGGACACATTGGGACACAGTGGGGACACAGCGGGACTCAGCGTGGGACACAGCAGTACACAGCGGGACACAGCGGGACACAGCGTCGATACAGCGGGGACACAGCGGGGTACATAGCTGGGGACACAACGGGACACAGTGGGGGCCATAGCGGGACACAGCGGGACACAGCGGGACACAGGGGGTCACAGCGGGGACAAAGCGGGGACTCAGCAGGGGACACAGCGGGTGACAAACGGGACACCACGGAATACAGGGGAATACAGCGGGACACAGCGGGGGACACAGCAGGACACAGCGGGACACAGAGGTGGACACAGCGGAACACAGCAGGGGACAGAGCGGGGGACACAGCGGGACACAATGGGGACAAAGCGGCACTCAGCGGGGGACACAGGAGGGGACAAAGTGGAACACCACGGGACACAATGTGACACAACAGGACACAGCGGGGACACTGTGGGGAAACAGCGGCACAAAGCAGGGGACATAGTGGGACACAGCGGGACACAGCGGGGGACAGAGCAGGTGACAGCGGGGGACAGAGAAAGGACAGAGCGGGACACAGCGGTGACACCGCTGGACACAGTGGGGTACACAGCAGGACACAGCGGGCACACAGCGGGGACACAGCGGGACACATCGGGACACAGTGGGGACAGAGCGGGACACAGAGGGACACAGCGGGGTACACAGCGGGACACACGGGGGACACAGTGAGGACACAGCAGGACACAGCGGGGACAAAGCGGGGGACACAGCGGGACACAGCAGGGACAGAGCGGGACACAGCGGGACACAGCGGGGGACATAGTGGGACACAGCGGGGGACACAGCAACGACAAAGCGGGACACAGCGGGGAAACAGCAGGACTCAGCAGGGTCACAGCGGGACACAGGGGGACACAGCGGGACACAGCAGGGACACAGCAGGGGACACAGCGGGACCCAGCGTGGGACACAGCGGGACATAGCGGAGAATACAGTGGGACACAGTGGGGAACACAGAGGGACACAGCGGGACACAGCGGGTACAGCGGGGACACAGAAGGGGACAGCGGGGACCCACCAGGGGACAACGTGGACACAGCGGGACACAGCGGGATACAGCGGGGGACACAGGGGGGACACAGTGGGACAGAGCAGGGGATACAGCAGGGACCACAGAGGGACACAGCGGGACACAGCGGGGGACACAGCGAGGACACAGCGGGACACAGCAGGGGACACAGCGAGGACACATTAGGACACAGCGGGTACACAGCGGGACTCAGCGGGGGACACAGCAGGACACAACAGGGACACAGCGTGTGACACAGCAGGGGACACAGCGGGACACAGCGGGGGACACAGCAGGACACAGCAGGGGACACAGGGAGGACACAGCGGGACACAGCGAGGGACACAGCTGGGGACACAGTGGGACACAGCGGGGTACTCAGAGAGGACACAGCAGGACCCAGCGGGACACAGCATCGATACAGCGGGGACACAGCAGGACACAGCGGGGTACACAGCTGGCAACAAAACGGGACACAGTGGGGGACATAGCGGGACACATCGGGACACAGCGGGACACAGCGGAGCACAATGGGGACAAAGTGGGAGACACAGCAGGGAACAGAGCAGGACAGAGCAGGGGACACGGCGAGGACACAGCGGGAAACTGCGGTTACACAGCGGGACTCAGCAGGATCACAGCGGGAAACAGCGGGACACAGCGGGAAACAGCGGAGACACAGCAGGGGACAGAGCGGGACACAGCGGGGGACACAGGGGGGACAAAGCGGGACACAGCGGGGGACACAGCGGAATACAGCGGGACACAGCGGGGACACAGTAGGGACACAGCGGGACACAGCGGGACACAGCGGGGGACACAGAGAGGACACATTGGGACACAGCGGGTACACAGCGGGACTCAGCGGGGGACACAGCAGGACACAGCGGGACACAGCGGGACACAAAGGGGTACAGTGGGGACAAAGTGGGCGACACAGAGGGGAACAGAGCAGGACACAGCAGGGGGCAGAGCGAGGACACAGCGGGACAGAGCAGTGACACAGCGGGACACAGCTGGGGACACTTTGGGACACAGCGGGACACAGAGGGACACAGCAAGGACACAGCGGGGGACAGTGGGGGACACAGCAAGGCACAACGGGGTCACAGCAGTGGACACAACAGGGCACAGCAGGGGACACAGCGGGACACAGCAGGGGACACAGCGGGACACAGCGGGACACAGCGGGGGACACAGCGGGACACAGCGGGGACACAGCGGGGGACACAGCGGGACACAGCGGAGACACAGCGTGGACACAGCGGGACCCAGCAGGACACAGCGGGGGACACAGCGGGACACAGCGGGACACAGCGGGGGACACTGCAGGGACACATTGGGACACAGTAGGACACAGCGTAGGACAAAGCGGGAGACAGCAGAGGACACAGCGAGGACACAGTTGGACACAGCGGGGACACAGAGGGGACTCAGCAGGGGACATAGAGGGAAAAAAGCGGGACACCACGGGACACAGTAGGACACAGCGGGACACAGCGGGGACACTGCGGGACACAGCCAGGGGACACAGCGGTGGACAGCGGGGGAGAAGTGACACAGCGGGACACAGAGGGGACACAGCTGGACACAGAAGGGTACACAGCGGGACACAGAGGACACACAGCGGGGACAGAGCTGGACACAGAGGGACACAGAAGGGACAGAGCGTGACACAGATGGACACTGAGGGAGACAGAGCGAGGACACAGCCGGATACAGCGAAACACAGCGTGACAAAGTGGGGACACAGCAGGGGACACAGCGGGACACAGAGGGGGACACAGCGGGACACAGTGGGGTACACAGCAGGGACAAAGCGGGACAGAGCGGTGGACACAGTGAAGACACAGCAGGACACAGCGGTGACAAAGCGGGACACAGCGGGGGACACAGCGAGGACACAGCGGGACACAGTGGAACACAGCGGGACATAGCAGTGACACAGCAGGGGACACAGCGGGACACAGCCGGGGACACAGCGGGACACAGCGGGGGAGACAGGGAGGACACAGCGGGACAAAGTGGGGGACACAGCAGGACACAGCGAGGGACACAGCGTCGATAGAGCGGGGACACAGCGGGGTACACAGCTGGGGACACAACGGGACACAGTGGGGGACATAGCGGGACACAACGGGACGCAGCGGGACACAGCGGGGCACAGCAGGGACAAAGCGGGAGACACAGCAGGGAACAGAGCAGGACACAGTGGGGGACACAGCGAGGACACTGCGGGACACTGCGGGAGACACAGCAAGGACACAGCGGGACACAGTGGAACACAGCGGGACACAGCAGTGACACAGCAGGGGACCCAGCGGGACACAACCGGGGACACAGCGGGACACAGCGGGGCCACAGGGAGGACACAGCAGTACACAGCGGGGGACACAGCGGGAAACAGCGAGGGACACAGCATCGATAGAGCGGGGACACAGCGGGACACAGCGGGGTACACAGCTGGGGACACAACGGGACACAGTGTGGGACATAGCGGGACACAACAGGACACAGTGGGACACAGCGGGACACAGCGGGGGACACAGCGATGACAAAGCGGGACACAGCGGGGGACACAGTGGGACAGAGCAGGGTACACAGCAGGGGACACAGAGGGACCCAGCGGGACACAGCGGGGGACACAGGGGGAACACAGTGGGACACAGCGTGGGACACAGCGAGGACACATTGGGACACAGCGGGGACACAGCAGGACTCAGCGGGGGACACAGCAGTACACAGCGAGACACAGCGGTACACAGCGGAGCACAGCAGGGACACAGCGGGGGACACAGCGGGGGACACAGAGGGGTACACAGCGGGACACAGCAGTGGACAAAGCAGGACACAGTGAGGGACACAGCGAGGACACTGCGGGACTCTGCGGGAGACACAGCGAGGACACAGCGTGACACAGCGGAACACAGCGGAACACAGCAGGGACACAGCAGGGGACACAGCGGGACACAGAGGGGGACACAGCGGGACACAGCGGGGGACACAGCGGGACACAGCGGGGGACACAGCGATGACAAAGCGGGGATATAGCGGGACTCAACACGGTCACAGCGGGACACAGCAGGACACAGCGGGACACAGCGGGGACACAGCAGGGGACAGAGCGGGACACAGCAGGGGACACAGCGGGACACAGCGGGACACAGCAGGGGACACAGCGAGGACACAGCGGGACACATCTGGGACACAGCGGGAATCAGCGAGGGACACAGAGGGACACAGAGGGACACAGCGGGGACACAGCAGGGACACAGCGGGGGACACAGTGGGACAGAGCAGGGGACACAGCAGGGGACACAGAGGGACAGAGCGGGACACAGCAGGGGACACAGGGGGGACACAGCGGGACACAGCGGGGGACACAGTGAGGACACATTGGGAAACAACGGGGACACAGCGGGACTCAGAGGGGGACACAGCAGTACACAGCGGGACACAGCGGGGCACAGCAGGGACACAGCGGGGGACACAGCGGGAAACAGCGAGGGACACTGCGGGGGACACAGCGGGACACAGTGAGGAACACAGAGAGTACACAGCGGGACCCAGCGGGACACAGCGTCGATACAGCGGGGACACAGCCTGACACAGCAGGGTACATAGCTGGGGACACAACGGGACACAGTGGGGGACATAGCGGGACACAGC
>NW_012289124.1:0-6560 GCF_000151885.1 Dipodomys ordii | reverse complement strand
CGCTGTGTCCCGCTTTGTCCTCGCTGTGTCCCCCGCTGTGTTCCGCTTTGTGCCTGCTGTGTACCCCGCTGTGTCCCTCTGTGTCCCCCGCTGTGTCCCGCTGTGTCCCCTGCTGTGTCCCCACTGTGTCACGCTGTGTTTCACTGTGTCCGGCTGTGTCCTCGCTCTGTCTCCCTCAGTGTCCAGCTGTGTCTTCCCTGTGTCCCCCGCTGTGTCCCGCTGAGTCCCCTGCTGTGTCCCGCTGTGTCCCGCTGTGTCACGCTCTGTCCCCTCTGTGTCCCTCTGTGTCCAGCTCTGTCCCCGTTGTGTGTCCGCTGTGCCCCGCTGTGTACCCTTCTGTGTCCAGCTGTGTCCCGCTGTGTCCCATCTCTTTCCCCCGCTGTCCACAGCTGTGTCCTCCGGCTGTGTCCCGCAGTGTCCCCGCTGTGTCCCGCTGTGTCCTACTGTGTCCCGTGGTGTCCCGCTTTTTCCCCTCTATGTCCCCTGCTGAGTCCCCTCTGTGTCCCCGCTGTGTCCAGCTGTGTCCTCGCTGTGTCCTCCGCTGTCTCCCGCTTTGTCCCACGCTGTGTCCTACTGTGTCCCACTGTGTCCCTGCTGTGTCCCCCGCTGTGTCCCGCTGTGTCCCGCTGTGTCCCCCGCTGTGTCCTGCTGGGTCCGGATGTGTCCCTGCTGTGTCCCTGCTGTGGCCAGCTGTGTCCCCCGCTGTGTCCCGTTGTGTCCCGCTGTGTCCCCCGCTGTGTCCCGATGTGTACCCGCAAGTTCACCGCTGTTTCACGCTGTGTCCTGCTGTGTTCCGTGGTGTCCCGCTTTGTTCCCCGCTGTGTCCCGCTGTGTCCACTGCTGGGTCCCCGCTGGGTCCCGCTGTGTCTCGCTGCTTCCCGCGGTGACCTCGCTTTGTCCCATGCTGTGTTCCGCTGTGTCCTCCCTTTGTCCCCCGCTGTGTCCCGCTGGGTCCCCCGCTTTGTCCCGCTGTGTCCCCGCAGTGTCCCCGCTGTGTCCCGCTGTGTCCCACTGTGTCCTGTGGTGTCCCGATTTGTCCCCCGCTATGTCCCCTGCTGAGTCCCCTCTATGTCCCCGCTGTGTCCCGCTGTGTCCCCCGCTGTGTCCCGCTGTGTCCCCCGCTGTGTCCTGCTGTGTCCCGCTGTGTCCTGCTGGGTCCCGCAGTGTCCCCGCTGTGTCCCCGCTGTGTCCCGCTGTGTTCCCCGCTGTGTCCCGCTGTGTCCCCGCATGTTCACCGCTGTTTCACGCTGTGTCCCGCTGTGTTCCGTGGTGTCCCGCTTTGTCCCCCGCTGTGGCCCCCCTGAGCCACCTCTGTGTCCCCGCTGTGTCCCGCTGTGTCCTCGCTGTGTCCGCCTCTGTCTCCTGCTCTGTCCACTGCTGTGTCTCACGCTTTGTCCCCGCTGGGTCCCGCTGTGTCCCGCCCTGTCCCCCACTGTGTCTCCCGCTGAGTCCTATATGTGTCGCCACTGTGTCCCGCTGTGTCCTCGCTGTGTCCCCTGCCATCTCCTGCTTTGTCCCACGCTGTGTCCCGCTGTGTCCCGCTGTGTCCTCGCTGTGTCCCCGGCTGTGTCCTGCTGTGTTCCCGCTGTGTCCCAAGCTGTGTCCCGCTGTGTCCCGCTGTGTGCCACGCTGTGTCCTGCTGGGTGCCGCTGTGTCCCCGCTGTGTCACCGCTGTGTCCTCGCTGTGTCCCGCTGTGTCTACTGCTGTGTCCCCACTGTGTCCCGCTGTGTCTCGCTGTGTCCCGCTGTTTCCTTGCTGTTTCCCACGCTGTGTTCTGCTGTGTCCTCGCTGTGTCCCCCGTTGTGTCCCGTTGTGTACCCAGCTGTGTACCCCGCTGTGTCCCGCTGTGCCCCCGCTGTATCGACGCTGTGTCCCGCTTGGTCCCGCGGTGTCCTCGCTGTGTTCCCCGCTGTGTCCCGCTGTTTACCCCTCTGTGTCCCCCGCTGTGTCCCGCTGTGTACTGCTGTGTCCCCCGCTGAGTCCCGCTGTGTCCACGCTGTGTCCCAATGTGTCCTCGCTGTGTCCGGCGCTGGGTCACGCTGTGTCCCCTCTGTGTCCCCCGCTGTGTCCCGCTGTGTCCCGCTGTGTTTCCTGCTGTGTCCTCTGCTCTGTCCCACTGTGTCCCCCTCTGTGTCCTGCTGTGTCCCGCTGTGTCCCCCCTGTGTCCCCCGCTGTGTCCTGCTGTGTCGTCGCTGTGTCCCCAGCTGTGTCCACACTGTGTTCCCCGTGTGTCCCGCTGTGTACCCTGCTGTGTCCCGCTGTGTCATGCTGTGTCCCGCTCTTTCTCCACTGTGTCCCGGTGTGTCCCGCTGTGTCCCTGCTGTGTGCCCGGTGTGTCCCGCTGTGTACCCCGCTTTGTCTAGCTGTGTCACTGCTGTGTCCCGCTGTGTACTGCTGTGTCCCCCGCTGAGTCCCGCTGTGTCCCCGCTGTGTCCCAATGTGTCCTCGCTGTATCCCCCCTGTGTCCCGCTGTGTCCCCCCTGTGTCCCCCGCTGTGTCCCGCTGAGTTCCTCTGTGTCCCCTGCTGTGTCCCACGCTCTGTCCCACTGTGTCCCCCTCTGTGTCCCTCTGTGTCCCTCTGTGTACTGCAGTGTCCCCCGCTGAGTCCCGCTGTGTCCCCGCTGTGTCCCAATGTGTCTTCTCTGTGTCCCCCGCTGTGTCCCCCTCTGTCCCCCGCTGTGTCCCGCTGTGTCCACTGCTGTGTCCACATTGTGTCCCGTTGTTTCCCCTGCTGTGTCCCGCTGTGTCGTCACTGTGTCCCGCTGTGTCCTTGCTGTGTCCACCGTGTGTCCCGCAGTGTACCCTGTTGTGTCCCCCGGGTGTCCCGCTGTGTACCCCGCTGTTTCCCGCTGTGTCACGCTTTGTCCCGCTCTTTCCCCACTGTGTCCCGTTGTATCCCGGCTGTGTGCCCGCTGTGTTCCACTGTGTAATCTGCTGTGTCTCGCTTTGTACCCGTTGTGTCTCGCTGTGTCCCCCGCGCTGTCCCCCGCTGTGTCCCGCCTTGTCCCCCTCTGTGTCCCGCTGTGTCCTGCTGTGTCCCCCACTGTGTCCCGCTGTATCCACGCAGTGTCCCGCTTTATCCCACTGTGTCCCGCTGTGTTCCGTGTTGTCCCATTTGTGCCCCTCAGTGTCCCCCGCTGTGTCCCAACTGTGTCCCCGCTGTGTCCCGCTGTGTCCTCTATGTGTCCCCTGCTGTGTCCTGCTCTGTTCCCCGCTGTGTCGCCCACTTTGTCCCAACTGTGCCCCGCTGTGTCCCGCTGTTTCCCGCTGTATCCCGCTATGTCCCCCACTATGTCCCGTTGTGTCCCCAGCTGTGTACCCCGCTGTGTCCCACTGTGTCCCCGCTGTATCGAAGCTATGTCACACTGGGTCCCGCTGGGTCCTCTTTGTGTACCCCGCGGTGTCCCGCTGTGTCCCCTGCTGTGTCACTCGCTGTGTCCCTGCTGTGCCCCACTGTGTCCCACTGTGTCCCGCTGTGTCCTGCTGTGTCCCCCGCTGAGTCCCGCTGTGTACCCGCTGTGGCCCAATGTGTCCTCGCTGTGTCCCCCGCTGAGTCCCGCTGTGTCCCTCTGTGGCACCTGCTGTATCCCCGCTCTGTCCCACTCTGTGCCCCGCTTTGTCCGGCTGTGTCCACTGCTGTGACCCCGTTATGACTTGCAGTGTCCAGCTCTGTACCCCACTGTGTCCAGTTGTGTCCCCACTGTGTCCCACTGTGTCCCCCACTGTGTCCCAATGTGTCCCCTGCTGTGTCCCCCACTGTGTCCCGCTGTGTCCCCTGCTGTGTCTGGCTGTGTCCCCCGCTGTGTCCCTCTGTGTCCACTGCTGTGACCCCGTTGTGTCTTGCTGTGTCCCGCTGTGTCCCCCACTGTGTCCCGCTGTGTCCTCGCTGTGCCCATTGTGTCTCCGCTGTTTCCCTGCTGGGTCCTGCTGGGTCCCGCTGTGTCCCGCTTGGTCCCCCGCTTTGTCCCGCTGTGTCCCTGCAGTGTCCCCGCTGTGTCCCGCTGTGTCCTGTGGTGTCCCGATTTGTCCCCCGCTATGTCCCCTGCTGAGTCCCCTCTGTGTCCCCGCTGTGTCTTGCTGTGTCCCCCGCTGTGTCCCGCTGTGTCCCCCGCTGTGTCCTGCTGTGTCCCGCTGTGTCCTGCTGTGTCCCGCTGTGTCCCCGCTGTGTCCCCGCTGTGTCCCACTGTGTCCCCGCTGGTTCACCGCTGTTTCACGCTGTGTTCCGTGGTGTCCCGATTTGTCCCCCGCTATGTCCCCAGCTGAGTCCCCTCTGTGTCCCTGCTGTGTCCCGCTGTGTCCCCCGCTGTGTCCCGCTGTGTCCCCCGCTGTGTCCTGCTGTGTCCCGCTGTGTCCTGCTGTGCCCCGCTGTGTCCCCGCTGTGTCCCCGCTGTGTCCCGCTGTGTCCCCGCAGGTTCACCGCTGTTTCACGCTGTGTTCCGTGGTGTCCCGCTTTGTCCCCCGCTGTGGCCCCCCCTCAGCCACCAGTGTACCCGCTGTGTCTCGCTGTGTCCTCGCTGTGTCCGCCTCTGTCTCCTGCTCTGTCCACCGCTGTGTCTCACGCTTTGTCCCCGCTGGGTCCCGCTGTGTTCCTCTCTGCCCCTCACTGTGTCCCCCGCTGAGTCCTCTATGTGTCGCCGCTGTGTCCTGCTGTGTCCTCGCTGTGTCCCCTGCTGTCTCCCGCTTTGTCCCACGCTTTGTCCCCGCTGGGTCCCGCTGTGTCCCGCTCTGTCCCCCACTGTGTCCCCCGCTGAGTCCTCTATGTGTCGCCGCTGTGTCCCGCTGTGTCCTCGCTGTGTCCCCTGCTGTCTCCCGCTTTGTCCCACGCTATGTCCCGCTGTGTCCCGCTGTGTCCTCGCTGTGTCCTCGCTGTGTCCCCCGCTGTGTCCTGCTGTGTTCCCGCTGTGTCCCAAACTGTGTCCCGCTGTGTCCTGCTGTGTGCCCCGCTGTGTCCCACTATGTTCCCGCATTGTCCCCGCTGTGTCCCCGCTCTTTCCTCGCTGTGTTCCCCGCTGTGTCCCGCTGTGTCCCCCGCTGTGTCCCGCTGTGTCTACTGCTGTGTCCCTACTGTGTCCCCCTGTGTCTCGCTGTGTCCCGCTGTGTTCTTGCTGTTTCCCACGCTGTGTTCTGCTGTGTGCTCGCTGTGTCCCCCGCTGTGTCCCGTTGTGTCACCAGGTGTGTACCCCGCTGTGTCCCGCTGTGTCCCCGCTGTATCGACGTTGTATCCCGCTTGGTCCCGCTGTGTCCTCGCTGTGTTCCCCGCTGTGTCCTGCTGTTTACCCCTCTGTGTCCCCCGCTGTGTCCCGCTGTGTCCCGCTGTGTACTGTTGTGTCCCCCGCTGAGTCCCGCTGTATCCCTGCTGTGTCCCAATGTGTCCTCGCTGTGTCCCGCGCTGGGTCCCGCTGTGTCCCCGCTGTGTCCCAATGTGTCCTTGCTGTTTCCCACGCTGTTTTCTGCTGTGTCCTCGCTTGTCCCCCGCTGTGTCCCGCTGTGTCCCCGCTGTATCGATGCTGTGTCCCGCTTGGTCCCGCTGTGTCCCCCCTGTGTCCCGCTCTGTCCCGTTGTGTCTGCCTCTTTGTCCCCCGCTGTGTCCCCCACTGTGTCCCGCTGTGTCCCACTGTGTCCCGCTGTCTCCCCCGCTGTGTCCCTATGTGTCCCACGCTTTGTCCCCCTGTGTCCCCGCAGTTTCCCCGCTGTGTCCCGCTGTTTCCCACTGTGTTCTGTGGTGTCCCTCTTTGTCCCCCGCTGTGTCCCCCGGTGAGTCGCCGCTGTGTCCCCGCTTTGTCCCGCTGAGTCCTCCATGTGTCCCCCGCTGTGTTCCGCTGTGTCCCCCGCTGTGTCCCGCTGTGTCTACTGCTGGGTCCCGGCTGTGTCCCGCTATGTCCCGCTGTGTCCGGCTGTGTCCCGCTGTGTCCCACTCTGTGTTCCGCTGTGTCCTCGCTGTGTCCCCCGCTGTGTCCCGCTGTGTCCCCCGCTGTGCCCTGCAGTGTCCCGCTCTGTCCCGCTGTGTCCTCGCTGTGTCCCGCTGTGTCCCCGCTGTGTCCCCGCTGTCTCCAGCTCTGTCCCCTGCTGTGTCTCACGCTTTGTCCCCGCTGTGTCCCACTGCGTCCCGCTGTGTCCCGCTGTGCCCCAACTGTGTCCCGTTGTGTCCACAGCTTTGTACCATGCTGTGCAACGCTGTGTCTCCGCTGTATCGACGCTGTGTCCCGCTGGGTCCCACTGTGTCCTCGCTGTGTTCCCCGCTGTGTCCAGCTGTTTCCCCCACTGTGTCCCCCTCTGTTTCCTGCTGTGTCCCCCGCCGTGTCCCGCTGTGTCCCTCTGCGTCCCCGCTGTGTCCCGCTGTGTCCCGCTTTGTCCCCCACTGTGTCCCGCAGTGACCCCGCTGTGTCCCGCTGTGTCCCCGCTGTATCGACGCTGTGTCCCGCTGGGTCCTGCTGTGTCCTCTCTGTGTTTCCCACTGTGTCCCGCTGTGTCCCCCACTGTGTCCCTCGCTGTGTCCCCTGCTGTGTCCCGCTGTGTCCAACCGCTGTGTCCTTGCTGTGTCCCCGCTGGGTCCCGCTGG
>NW_012289123.1:0-6503 GCF_000151885.1 Dipodomys ordii | reverse complement strand
CACGCTGGGTCCCGCTGGGTCCCGCAGTGTCCCCCGTTGAGTCCCGCTGTGTCACCGCTGTGTCCCGCTCTGTCCCCGCTCTATCGACGCTGTGTCCCGCTGTGAACCGCTGTGTCCTCTCTTTGTTCCCCGCTGTGTCCCGCTGTGTCCCCCGCTGTGTCTCTCGCTGTGTCACCGCTGTGTCCCGCTGTGTCCTCGCTGTGTCCCCCACTGTGTCCCGCTTTGTCACTGCTGTGTCCTGCTGTGTCCTCGCTGTGTCCCCCCCTGTGTCCCGCTTTGTCCCTGCTGTGTACCACGCTGTGTCCCGCTGTGTCCCCCACTGTGTCCCGCTGTGTCGCCTGCTGTGTCCCCACTGTGTCACGCTGTGTTTCGCTGTGTCCGGCTGTGTCCTTGCTCTGTCTCCCTCAGTGTCCACCTGTGTCACGCTCTGTCCCTTCTGTGTCCCTCTGTGTCCAGGTCTGTCGCCGCTGTGTGTCCGCTGTGTCCCGCTGTGTTCCCTTCTGTGTCCAGCTGTGTCCCCTCTGTGTCCTGCTGTGTCCCTTCTCTGTCCCCCGCTGTCCACCGCTGTGTCCCCTGGCTGTGTCCCGCAGTGTCCCCGCTGTGTCCCGCTGTGTCCTACTGTGTCCCGTGGTGTCCCGCATTTTTCCCTCTATGTCCCCTGCTGAGTCCCCTCTGTGTCCCCGCTGTGTCCAGCTGTGTCCTCGCTGTGTCCTCTGCTGTCTCCCGCTTTGTCCTACGCTGTGTCCTACTGTGTCCCACTGTGTCCCTGCAGTGTACCCCGCTGTGTCCCGCTGTGTCACCGCTGTGTCCCGCTGTGTCCCCCGCTGTGTCCCGCTGGGTCCCGCTGTGTCCCCCGCTGTGTCCCGCTGTGTCCCTGCAGGTTCACCGCTGTTTCACGCTGTGTCCTGCTGTGTTCCGTGGTGTCCCGCTTTGTCCCCCGCTGTGTCCTGCTGTGTCCACTGCTGGGTCCCTCTGTGTCCCGCTGTGTCTCGCTGTGTCCCGCTGTGTCCACGCTTTGTCCCATGCTGTGTTAAACTGTGTCTCCCTGTGTCCCCCGCTGTGTACCGCTGTATCCCCCGCCGTGCCCCGCAGTGTCCCGCTGTGTCCCGCTGGGTCCCCCGCTGTGCCCCGCAGTGTCCCGCTGTATCCCGCTCTGTCCCCCACTGTGTCCCCGCTGAGTCCTCTATGTGTCGCCGCTGTCTCCCGCTGTGTCCTCGCTGTTTCCCCTGCTGTCTTCCGCTTTGTCCCACGCTGTGTCCCGCTGTGTCCCGCTGTGTCCTCGCTGTGTCCCCCGCTGTGTCCTGCTGTGTTCCCGCTGTGCCCAAGCTGTGCCCCGCTGTGTCCCACTATGTTCCCGCAGTGTCCCCGCTGTGTCCCCGCTGTGTCCTCGCTGTGTTCCCCACTGTGTCCCACTGTGTTCCCCGCTGTGTCTCGCTGTGTCTACTGCTGTGTCCCCACTGTGTCCCGCTGTGTCTCGCTGTGTCCCGCTGTGTGCTCGCTGTTTCCCACGCTGTGTTCTGCTGTGTGCTCACTGTGTCCCCCGCTGTGTCCCGCTGCGTCCCACTGTGTCCTCGCTGTGTCCCCCTCTGTGTCCCGCTGTGTCCTCCGCCGTGTCCGGCTGTGTCCCGCTGTGTCCCGCTGTGTCCCGCTGTGTCCCGCTTTGTACCCCACTGTGTCCCGCTGTGTCCCCGCAGTGACCCCGCTGTGTCCCGCTGTGTCCCACTGTGTCCCGTGGTGTCCCGCTTTTTCCCCCGCTGTGTCCCTGGCTGAGTCTCGCTATGTCCCCACTGTGTCCTCTCTGTGTCCCCCGCTGTGTCCTGCTCTGTTCCCCACTGAGTCTCCCTTTTTGTCCCCTCTGTGTCCCGCTGTGTCCCGCTGTGTCCCCCACTGTGTCCCGTTGTGTCAACAGCTGTGTACCCCGCTGTGTCCCGCTGTGCTCCCGCTGTATCGACACTTTGTCCCGCTGGGTCCTGCTGTGTCCCTTGCTGTGTCCCCCACTGTGTCCCGCTGTGTCCCCCGCTGTGTCCCGCAGTATCCCCCGCTGAGTCCCCCTGTGTCACCACTGTGTCCCTCTGTGTCCCCGCTCTATCGACGCTGTGTCCGGCTGGGTCCCGCTGTGTCCTCTCTTTGTTCTCCGCTGTGTCCCGTTGTGTCCCCCGCTGTGTCTCTCTCTGTGTCCCTCTGTGTCCCCGGCTGTGTCCGGCTGTGTCTTGCTGTGTCCCCCGCTGTGTCCTTGCTGTGTCCCCGATGTGTCCCGATGTGTCCTGCAGTGTCCCCAGCTGAGTCCCGCTGTTTCACTGCTGTGTCCCTCTGTGTCCTCGCTGTGTCCCCCACTGTGTCACGCTTTGTCCCTGCTGTGTCCCCCGCTGTGTCCCGCTTTGTCCCCGCTGTGTCCTGCTGTGGCCCCCGGTGTCCCTCTGGGTCCTGTTGTGTCCCCCGCTGTGTCCCGCTGTGTCCCTTCAGGTTCACCGCTGTTTCACGCTCTGTCCTGCTGTGTCTTGCTGTGTCCCGCTGTGTCCTCACTTTGTCCCATATTGTGTTCCGCTGTGTCCTCCCAGTGTCCCCCGCTGTGTCCCGCTGTGTCCCCCGCTGTGCCCCGTAGTGTCCCGCTGTGTCCCGCTTTGTCCTTGCTGTGTCCCACTGTGTCCCCGCTGTTTCACCGCTGGGTCCTGCTGTGTCCCGCTGTGTCCCGCTGGGTCCCCAGCTGTGTACCACGCTGTCCCCCGCTGTGCCCCGCAGTGTCCCGCTGTGTCCCGCTGTGTCCTTGCTGTGTCCCACTGTGTCCCCGCTGTTTCCCCGCTGGGTCCTGCTGTGTCCCGCTGTGTCCCGCTGGGTCCCCAGCTGTGTACCACGCTGTGTCCCGCTGTGTCCCGCTGTGTACTGCTGTGTCCCCCGCTGAGTCCCGTTGTGTCCCGGCTGTGTCCCAATGTGTCCGCGCTGTGTCCCCTGCTGTGTCCCACTGTGTCCCCCCTGTTTCCCCCGCTGTGTCCCGCTGTGTCCCGCTGTGTTTCCTGCTGTGTCCTCTGCTCTTTCCCACTGTGTCCCCCTCTGTGTCCTGCTGTGTCCCGCTGTGTCCCCCCTGTGTCCCCTGCTGTGTCCCGCTGTGTCCACACTGTGTTCCCCGTGTGTCCCGCTGTGTACCCCGCTGTGACTCGCTGTGTCGCGCTGTGTCCCGCTCTTTCTCCGCTGTATCCCCGCTGTGTGCCCAGTGTGTCCCGCTGTGTACCCCGCTGTGTCTAGCTGTGTCACTGCTGTGTCCCGCTGTGTACTGCTGTGTCCCCCGCTCTGTCCCGCTGTGTCCCTGCTGTGTCCCAATCTGTCCTCGCTGTATCTCCCCCTGTGTCCCGCTGTGTCCCCCTGTGTCCCCCGCTGTGTCCCCCGCTGTGTCCAGCTGAGTCCCTCTGTGTCCCCTGCTGTGTCCCCCGCTCTGTCCCACTGTGTCCCCCTCTGTGTCCAGCTGTGTCCCGCTGTGTACTGCAGTGTTCCCCGCTGAGTCCCGCTGTGTCCCGCTGTGTCCCCGCTGTGTCCCAATGTGTCTTCCCTGTGTCCCCCGCTGTGTCCCCCTCTGTCCCCCGCTGTGTACCGCTGTGTCAACTGCTGTGTCCACATTGTGTCCCGCTGTTTCCCCCGCTGTGTCCCGCTGTGTCCTCACTGTGTCCCGCTGTGTCCTCGCTGTGTCCACCGTGTGTCCCACTGTGTGCCCCGCTGTGTCCCCCGTGAGTCCCGCTGTGTACCCCGCTGTGTCCCGCTGTGTCCCGCTTTGTCCCGCTCTTTCCCCACTGTGTTCCGCTGTGTCCCGGCTGTGTCCCGGCTGTGTGCCCGCTGTGTAATTTGCTGTGTCTCGCTTTGTACCCGTTGTGTCTCACTGTGTCTCCCGCTCTGTCCCCCGCTGTGTCCCGCCTTGTCCCCCTCTGTGTCCCGCTGTGTCCTGCTGTGTCCCTCGCTGTGTCGCGCTGTATCCACGCAGTGTCCCCGCTGTATCCCACTGTGTCCCGCTGTGTTCCGTGTTGTCCCGTTTGTGCCCCTTAGTGTCCCCCACTGTGTCCCCACTGTGTCCCCGCTGTGTCCCGCTGTGTCCTCGCTGTGTCCCCTGCTGTGTCCTGCTCTGTTCCCCGCTGTGTCGCCCACTTTGTCCCCACTGTGCCCCTCTGTGTCCCGCTGTGTCCCGCTGTGTCCCGCTGTGTCCTGCTGTGTCCCCCGCTGAGTCCCGCTGTGTACTCGCTGTGTCCCCTGCTGTGTCCCGCTGTGTCCCGCTGTATCCGTCTGTGGCCCCTGCTGTATCCCCTGCTCTGTCCCACTGTGTCCCTGCTGTGTCCCTACTGTGTCCCCGCTGTGTCCCGCTGTATTCCGCTGTGTCCCCCGCTGTGTCCCGCTTTGTCCCCCCTGTGTCCCCCGCTGTGTTCCGCTCTGTCCCCTGCTGTGTCTCCGCTGTTTCCCGCTGTGTCCCGCTGTGTCCTGCTGTGATCCTGCTGAGTCCCGCTGTGTCCCCCGCTCTGTCCCCTGCTGTGTTCCGCTGTGTCCACCTCTGTGTCCCGCTGTGTCCTGCTGTGTCCCCCGCTGTGTCCCGCTGTGTCCCGCTGTATCCCGCTATGTCCCCCACTATGTCCCGTTGTGTCCCCAGCTGTGTATCCCCGCTGTGTCCCGCTGTGTCCCCGCTGTATCGAAGCTATGTCCCGCTGGGTTCTGCTGTGTCCTCTTTGTGTACCCCGCTGTGTCCCACTGTGTCCCCCGCTGTGTCCCTCGCTGGGTTCCGCTGTGTCCCCTGCGGTGTCCCGCTGTATCCTCCCTGTGTCCCCTGCGGTGTCCCGCTGTGTCCCCTGCTGTGTCACTCGCTGTGTCCGTGCTGTGCCCCACTGTGTCCCACTGTGTTCCGCTGTGTCCTGCTGTGTCCCCCGCTGAGTTCCGCTGTGTACCCGCTGTGTCCCAATGTGTCCTTGCTGTGTCCCCCGCTGTGTCCTGCTGTGTCCCGCTGTGTCCCTCTGTGGCACCTGCTGTATGCCCGCTCTGTCCCGCTCTGTGCCCCGCTTTGTCCGGCTGTGTCCACTGCTGTGACCCCGTTGTGCCTTGCTGTGTCCGGCTCTGTACCCCACTGTGTCCAGCTGTGTCCCCGCTGTGTCCCGCTGTGTCCCCTACTGTGTCCCAATGTGTCCCCTGCTGTGTCCCCCACTGTGTCCCGCTGTGTCCCCTGCTGTGTCTGGCTGTGCCCCCCGCTGTGTCCCGCTGTGTCCACTGCTGTGACCCCGTTGTGCCTTGCTGTGTCCCGCTGTGTCCCGCTTGGTCCCGCTGTGTCCTCGCAGTGTTCCCCGCTGTGTCCCGCTGTTTACCCCTCTGTGTCACCCGCTGTGTCCCGCTGTGTCCCGCTGTGTACTGCTGTGTCCCCCGCTGAGTCCCGCTGTGTCCCCGCTGTGTCCCAATGTGTCCGCGCTGTGTCCCCTGCTGTGTCCCCCCTGTTTCCCCCGATGTGTCCCGCTGTGTCCCGCTGTGTTTCCTGCTGTGTCCTCTGCTCTGTCCCACTGTGTCCCCCTCTGTGTCCTGCTGTGTCCCGCAGTGTCCCCCCTGTGTCCCCTGCTGTGTCCCGCTGTGTCCACACTGTGTTCCCCGTGTGTCCCGCTGTGTACCCCGCTGTGACCCGCTGTGTCGCGCTGTGTCCCGCTCTTTCTCCGCTGTGTCCCCGCTGTGTGCCCAGTGTGTCCCGCTGTGTACCCCGCTGTGTCTAGCTGTGTCACTGCTGTGTCCCGCTGTGTACTGCTGTGTCCCCCGCTGAGTCCCGCTGTGTCCCCGCTGTGTCCCAATGTGTCCTCGCTGTATCCCCCCCTGTGTCCCGCTGTGTCCCCCTGTGTCCCCCGCTGTGTCCAGCTGAGTCCCTCTGTGTCCCCTGCTGTGTCCCCCGCTCTGTCCCACTGTGTCCCCCTCTGTGTCCCGCTGTGTCCCGCTGTGTACTGCAGTGTCCCCCGCTGAGTCCCGCTGTGTCCCCGCTGTGTCCCAATGTGTCTTCCCTGTGTCCCCCGCTGTGTCCCCCTCTGTCCCCCGCTGTGTCCTGCTGTGTCAACTGCTGTGTCCACATTGTGTCCCGCTGTTTCCCCCGCTGTGTCCCGCTGTGTCCTCACTGTGTCCCGCTGTGTCCTCGCTGTGTCCACCGTGTGTCCCACTGTGTGCCCCGCTGTGTCCCCCGTGAGTCCCGCTGTGTACCCCGCTGTGTCCCGCTGTGTCACGCTTTGTCCCGCTCTTTCCCCACTGTGTTCCGCTGTGTCCCGGCTGTGTCCCGGCTGCGTGCCCGCTGTGTAATCTGCTGTGTCTCGCTTTGTACCCGTTGTGTCTCGCTGTGTCCCCCGCTCTGTCCCCCGCTGTGTCCCGCCTTGTCCCCCTCTGTGTCCGGCTGTGTTCCGTGTTGTCCCGTTTGTGCCCCTTAGTGTCCCTCACTGTGTCCCCACTGTGTCCCCGCTGTGTCCCGCTGTGTCCTCGCTGTGTCCCCTGCTGTGTCCTGGACTGTTCCCCGCTGTGTC
>NW_012289122.1:0-5342 GCF_000151885.1 Dipodomys ordii | reverse complement strand
AGCTGTGTCCTCGCTGTGTCCCCTGCTGTGTCCTGCTCTGTTCCCTGCTGTGTCTCCCACTTTGTCCCCATTGTGCTCCGCTGTGTCCCGCTGTGTCCCGATGTGTCCCGCTATGTCCCCCACTGTGTCCCGTTGTGTCCCCAGCTGTGTACCCCGCTGTGTCCTGCTGTGTCCCCGCTGTATCGATGCTGTGTCCCGCTGGGTCCCGCTGTGTCCTCTCTGTGTACCCCGCTGTGTCCCGCTGTGTCCCTCTGTGTCCCCTGCTGTATCCCCTGCTCTGTACCACTGTGTCACCCGCTGTGTCCCGGCTGTGTCTCCGCTGTGTCCCGCTGTATTCCACTGTGTCCCCCGCTGTGTCCCGCTTTGTCCCCCCTGTGTCCCCCGCTGTGTCCCGCTGTGTCCCCCGCTGTGTCCCGCTGTGTCCACGTTGTCCCCTGGTGGGTCCCCGCTGTCCCCTTCTGTGTCCCCGCTGTACCCGCTGTGTCCCGCTGTGTCCCTCTGTGTTCCCCACTGTGTCCCTCTGTATTCCCCGCTGTGACCCGCTGTGTCCCACGCTGTGTCCCGCTGTGTCCCCTGCTGTGTCCCTGCTGTGTCCCTGCTGTGTCCTGCTGTGTCCCGCTGTGTCCCGCTGTGACCCTGCTGAGTCCTGCTGTTTCCCTGCTGTGTCCCGCTTTGTCGTCGCTGTGTCCCCCGCTGTGTCCCACTATGTCCCCCACTGTGTCCAGCTGTGTCCCGCTGTGACCCCCGCTTTGTCCCCGCTGTGTCCCGCTGTGTCTTCACTGTGTCCCCCGTGTGTCCCGCTGTGTACCCCGTTGTGTCCCTCTGTGTCCCGCTCTGTCCCTACTGTGTCCCGATGTGTCCCGCTGTGTCCCCGCTGTGTGCGCGCTGTGTCCTGCTGTGTACCCCACTGTGTCCAGCGGTGTCACCGCTGTGTCCCGCTCTGTCCTTTCTCTGTCCCCCGCGGTCACCTGCTCTGTCCCCCGCTGTATCCCGCTGTGTCCCACTATGTCCCCTGCTTTGTGCCGCTGTTTCCCCACAGTGTCCCCGCTGTGTCCTGTTGTGTCACATTGTGTCCCGTGGTGTTCCACTTTGTCCCCTCCTGTGTCCCCCGCTGAGTGCCGCTTTGTCCCCGTTGTGTCCCGCTGTGTCCCCCGCTCTGTCCCCTGCTGTGTTCCGCTGTGTCCACCTCTGTGTCCCGCTGTGTCCTGCTGTGTCCCCCGCTGTGTCCCGCTGTATTCCCCTGTATTCCGTGGTGTCCCATTTGTCACCCGCTGTGTCCCCTGCTGAGTCCCCGCTTTGTCCCCGCTGTGAACCCCTGTGTCCCGCTGTGTCCCGCTGTGTCCCGCTATGGCCCCGACTGTGTCCCGTTGTGTCCACAGCTATGTACCCCGCTGTGTCCCCGCTGTATCGACGCTGTGTCCCGCTGTGTCCCGCTGTGTACTGCTGTGTCCCACGCTGAGTCCCGCTGTGTCCCCACTGTGTCCCAATGTGTCCTCACTGTGTCCCCCGCTGTGTCCCGCTCTGTCAACCCTGTGTCCCCCACTGTGTCCCGCTCTGTCCCTCTGTTTCCCCTGCTGTGTCCCCTGCTCTGTCCCACTGTGTCCCCCGCTGTGTCCCTGCTGTGTCCCCGCTCTGTCCCACTGTGTCCCGCTGTGTCTCCCGCTGATTCCCGCTGTGTCCCAGATGTGTCCCGCTGAGTCCTCGCTGTGTCCCCTGCTGTGTCCTGCTTTGTTCCCCCTGTGTCCCCCGCTGTGTCCCGCTGTGTCCCCTGCTGTGTCCCCGAGGTGTCCCGCTGTGTCCCGCTGTGTTCGGCTGTGACCGTGTTGAGTCCCGCTGTGTCCCAGCTGTGTCCCGCTTTGTCATCGCTGTGTCCCCCGCTGTGTCCCGCATTGTCCCCCCGTGTCCCCCACTGTGTCCCGCTTGTCCCTCTCTGTGTCCCGCTGTGTCCCCTGCTGTGTCCCAACTGTGTCCTACTGTGTTCCGCTGTGTCACGCTGTGTCCTCGCTGTGTCTCCCGCAGTGTCCCGCAGTGTCCCTCCTGTGTCCCCCGCTGTGTCCCGCTGGGTCCCTCTGTGTCCCCTGCTGTGTACCCTGCTCTGTCCCACTGTGTCCCCCGCTGGGTCCCCCTGTGAAATGCTGTGTCCTTCTGTGTCCCCCACTGAGTCCAGCTGTGTCCCCTCTGTGTCCCAATTTGTCCTCGCTTTGTCCCCCGCTGTGTCCCGCTGGGTCCCCCTGTGTCCCCTGCTGTGTACCCTGCTCTCTCCCACTGTGTCCCCAGCTGTGTCCCGCTGTGTCCCGCTGTGTACTGCTGTGTCCCCCGCTGAGTCCCGCTGTGTCCCCGCTGTGTCCCAATGTGTCCTCGCTGTGTCCCCCGCTGTGTCCCACTGTGTCCCCTTTGTGTCCCCCAATGTGTCCACTGCTGTGTCCACCGCTCGGTCCCCACTGTGTCCCACTGTGCCCCGCTGTGTCCCCGCTGTGTGCCCGCTGTGTCCCGCTGTGTACCCTGCTGTGTCCAGCTGTGTCACCCCTGTGTCACGCTGTGTCCCCTCTCTGTTCCCCGTTGTCCCCTAATGTGTCCCCCACTATGTGCTGTTGTGTCCCGCTGTGTCCCCTGCTTTGTCACTGCTATGTCCCGCTGTGTTCCACTGTGTCACGCTGTGTCCTTGCTGTGTCTCCCTCAGTGTCCCCCGCTGTCTCCCGCGTTGTCCCACGCTGTGTTTTGCTGTGTCCTCGCTGTGTCCCACGCTGTGTACCACTGTGTCACCACTGTGTCCCCTGCTGTGTGCCTCTGTGTTCCGCTGTGTCCCCCGCTGTGTTCCCCGTTGTGTCCCGCTGTGTCCCCGGCTGTGTCCCGCTGTGTCCTGGCTGTGTCCTGCTGTGTCCTCGCTGTGTCCCCCGCTGTGTCCTGCTCTGTTCCCCGCTGTGTCTCCCGCTTTGTCCCCGCTGTGCCCCGCTGTGTCCCGCTGTGTCCCAGTGTGTCCCTCTATGTCCCCCACTGTGTCCCCTTGTGTCCCCAGCTGTGTACCCCGCTGTGTCCCGCTGTGTCCCCACTGTATCGACGCTGTGTCCCGCTGGGCCCCGCTGTGTCCCCTCAGTGTACCCCGCTGTGTCCCACTGTGTCCCCCGCTGTGTCCCTCGCTGTGTTCCGCTGTGTCCCCCACTGTGTCCCGCTGTGTCCTCCCTGTGTCCCCTGCTGTGTCCTGCTATGTCCGCCGGTGTGTCTCGCTGTGTCCCCTGCTGTGTCCCTCGCTGTGTCCCTGCTGTGCCCCGCTGTGTCCCGCTGTGTCCCACTGTGTCCCTCTGTGTCCCCTGCTGTGTCCCTGCTGTGTCCCACTGTGTCCCCTGCTGTGTCCCTGCTGTGTCCGCGCTGTGTGCCCGCTGTGTCCCGCTTTGTACCCCGCTGTGTCCAGCTGTGTCACCGCTGTGTTCCATTCTGTCCACTCTCTGTCCCCCGCTATCCCTGCTGTGACCCCCGCTGTGTCCCGCTGTGTCCCCCACTTTGTCCCGCTGTGTCCCCGCAGTATCGCCGCTGTGGCGCAATGTGTCACACTGTGTCCCGTGGTGTCCCGCTTTGTCCCCTGCTGTGTTCCCCGCTGAGTCCCGCTTTGTCCCGGTTGTGTCCCGCTGTATCCCGCTGTGTTCCGGGGTGTCCCGTTTGTCCCCCGCTGTGTCCCCCGCTGAGTCCCCGCTGTGTCCCCGCTGTGTCCCGCTGTGTCCTCGCTGTGTCCCCTGCTGTGTCCTGCTCTGTTCCCTGCTGTGTCTCCCGCTTTGTCCCCGCTCTGCCCCGCTGTGTCCCGCTGCGTCCCGTTGTGTCCCGCTAGGTCCCCCACTGTGTCCCGTTGTGTCCCCAGCTGTGTACCCCGCTGTGTCCCTGCTCTATCGACGCTGTGTCCCTCGCTGTGTCCCTCTGTGTCCCCCGCTTTGTCCCGCTGTGTCCTCCCTGTCTCCCCCACTGTGTCCCGCTGTGTCCCCGGCTGTGTCCCGCTGTGTCCCCTGCTGTGTCACTGCTATGTCCCGCTGTGTTCCACTGTGTCCCGCTGTGTCCCACTGTGTTCTCGCTGTGTCCCCCTCTGTGTCCCGCTGTGTCCCCCGCCGTGTCCGGCTGTGTCCCGCTGTGTCCCGCTGTGTCCCGCTGTGTCCCGCTTTGTACCCCACTGTGTCCCGCTGTGTCCCCGCAGTGACCCCGCTGTGTCCCGCTGTGTCCCACTGTGTCCCGTGGTGTCCTGCTTTTTCCCCCGCTGTGTCCCTGGCTGAGTCTCGCTGTGTCCCCACTGTGTCCTCTCTGTGTCCCCCGCTGTGTCCTGCTCTGTTCCCCACTGAGTCTCCCGTTTTGTCCCCGCTGTGCCCCGCTGTGTCCCGCTGTGTCCCGCTGTGTCCCCCACTGTGTCCCGTTGTGTCATCAGCTGTGTACCCCGCTGTGTCTCGCTGTGCTCCCGCTGTATCGACACTTTGTCCCGCTGGGTCCTGCTGTGTCCTCTCTGTGTTCCCCACTGTGTCCTGCTGTGTCCCCCGCTGTGTCCCGCAGTATCCCCCGCTGAATCCCCCTGTGTCACCACTGTGTCCCTCTGTGTCCCCGCTCTATCAACGCTGTGTCCCGCTGTGTCCCGCTGTGTCCTCTCTTTGTTCTCCGCTGTGTCCCGCTGTGTCCCCCGCTGTGTCTCTCACTGTGTCCCTCTGTGTCCCCGGCTGTGTCCGGCTGTGTCTTGCTGTGTCCCCCGCTGTGTCCTTGCTGTGTCCCCGCTGTGTCCCGATGTGTCCCGCAGTGTCCCCAGCTGAGTCCCGCTGTGTCACCGCTGTGTCCCGCTGTGTCCTCGCTGTGTCCCGCACTGTGTCACGCTTTGTCCCTGCTGTGTCCCCCGCTGTGTCCCGCTTTGTCCCCGCTGTGTCCTGCTGTGTCCCCCGCTGTGTCCCTCTGGGTCCCGCTGTGTCCCCCGCTGTGTCCCTGCAGGTTCACCGCTGTTTCACGCTGTGTCCTGCTGTGTCTCGCTGTGTCCCGCTGTGTCCTCACTTTGTCCCATGCTGTGTTCTGCTGTGTCCTCCCAGTGTCCCCCGCTGTGTCCCGCTGTGTCCCCCGCTGTGCCCCGCAGTGTCCTGCTGTGTCCCGCTGTGTCCTTGCTGTGTCCCACTGTGTCCCCGCTGTTTCCCCGCTGGGTCCTGCTGTGTCCCGCTGTGTCCCGCTGGGTCCCCAGCTGTGTACCCCGCTGTGTCCCGCTGTGTCCCCGCTGTATCGACGCTGTGTCCCGCTTGGTCCCGCTGTGTCCTCGCAGTGTTCCCCGCTGTGTCCCGCTGTTTACATCTCTGTGTCACCCGCTGTGTCCCGCTGTGTCCTGCTGTGTCCCCCGC
>NW_012289121.1:0-4445 GCF_000151885.1 Dipodomys ordii | reverse complement strand
TAAGCAGAAGCAGAAAGAGACGCAGAAGGAGAAGCAGCATGACAAGTAGGAGAAGCAGGAGAAGCAGAAGCAGGAGAAGCACAAGAAACAGAAGACGCAGAAGCAGAATGAGAAGCAGAAGGAGAAATTGAAGCAGAAGCAGAAGGAGAAGCAGAAAGAGAAGCAGAAGAAGCAGTAGCAGGAGAAGCAGAAGCAGAAGAAACAGAAGAAGCCCAAGAAACAGAAGGAGAACCTGAAGCAGAAGGAGAAGCAGAAGCAGTAGAAGCTGTAAAAGCAGAAGCAGAAGAAACATAACAAGCAGAAGAAGCAGAAGCAGAACGAGAAGCAGAAGAAGAAGAAGGAGAAAGAGAAGGATTAGGAGTAGGAGGAGCAGAAGCAGAATAAGAAGCAGAAAGAGAAGCAGAAGGAGAAGCAGAAGGATAAACAGAAGAAGCAGAAGCAGGAGAAGCAGAAGAAGAATGAGAAGCACAAGAAGGAGAAATTGAAGGAGAAGGAGAATGAGATGGAGAAGCAGAAGGAGAAGTAGGAAAAGCAGAAGAAGAAGAAGCAGGAGAAGCAGAAGCAGAAGAAACAAAAGAAGGAGAAGAGCAGAAGCAGAAGCAGAAGGAGAAGCAGAAGCAGAAGGAGAAGCAGAAGAAGCAGAAGCGGAAGCAGAAGAAGAAGAAACAGAAAAAGCAGAAGAAGCAGAAGAAGAAGCAGCAGGAGAAGCAGAAGAAGTAGGAGAAAGAGAAGGATTAGGCGTAGGAGAAACAGAAGGATAAGCAGAAGCAGAAAGAGAAGGAGAAGGAGAAGCAGGAGAAGGAGAAGGAGCAGAAGCAGGAGAAGCAGAAGCATAATGAAAGGCAGAAGAAGGAGAAATTGCAACAGAAGAAGATGCAGAAGGAGAAGCAGAAGCAGAAGAAGTAGTAGAAGCAGAAGAAGGAGAAGCAGAAGGAGAAGCATAAAGAGAAACAGAAGGAGAAGCAGGAGAAGCAGAAGCAGAAGAAACAGGAGAAGCCGAAGAAGCAGAAGCAGAATCTGAAGCAGAAGGAGAAACAGAAGAAGCACAATCTGAAGCAGAAGCAGAAGAAACAGAAATAGGAGAATAAGCTGAAGCAGAAGCACCAGGAGAAGCAGAAGAAGTAGAAGGAGAAGGCGAAAGAGAAGGATTAGGAATAGGAGAAGCAAAAGGATAAGCAGAAGCAGAAAGAGACGCAGAAGGAGAAGCAGCACGAGAAGTAGGAGAAGCTGGAGAACCAGAAGCAGGAGAAGCAGAAGAAACAGAAGACGCAGAAGCAGAATGAGAAGTAGAAGGAGAAATTGAAGCAGAAGCAAAAGGAGAAGCAGAAGGAAAAGGAGAAGCAGAAGAAGGAGAAGGAGAAGGAGAAACTGAAAGAGAAGCAGAAAGGGAAGCAGAACGAGAAGCAGGAGAAGCAGAAGCAGGAGAAGCAGAAGCAGAAGAAACAGAAGAAGGAGAAGAAGCAGAAGCAGAAGGAGAAGCAGAAACAGAAGGAAAAGCAGAAAGAGAAGAAGGAGAAGCAGAAGAAGCAGCAGCACGAGAAGCAGAAGAAGCAGAAGCCGAAGAAAGAGAAGCAGAATCTGACGCAGAAGGAGAAACAGAAGAAGCACAATGTGAAGCAGAAGCAGAAGAAACAGAAATAGTAGAATAAACTGAAGCAGAAGCACCATGAGAAGCAGGAAAAGCAGAAGGAGAAGGCGAAAGAGAAGGATTAGGAGTAGGAGAAGCAAAAGGATAAGCAGAAGCAGAAAGAGACGCAGAAGGAGAAGCAGCACGAGAAGTAGGAGAAGCAGGAGAAGCAGAAGAAACAGAAGACGCAGAAGCAGAATGAGAATCAGAAGGAGAAATTGAAGCAGAACCAGAAGCAGAAGCAGAAGGAGAAGCAGAAGGAGAAGCAGAAGGAGAAGGAGAAGGAGAAGCAGATAAAGAAGCAGAACGAGAAGCAGGAGAAGCAGAAGCAGGAGAAGCAGAAACAGAAAAAAACAGAAGAAGGAGAAGAAGCAGAAGCAGAAAGAGAAGCAGAAACAGAAGGAAAAGCAGAAAGAGAAGCAGGAGAAGCAGAAGAAGCAGCAGCAAGAGAAGCAGAAGCAGAAGAAGCAGAAGCAGAACTTGAAGCAGAAGGAGAAGCAGGAGAAGCAGAAGAAGCAGAATCTGGAGAAGCAGAAGGAGAAGCAGAAGCAGAAAGAGAAGCAAAAGCAGGAAAGCAGGAGTAGAAGCAGAAGAAACAGAAGAAGCAGAGGCAGTAGCAGAAGAAGCAGAAGATGCAGAAGCAGGAGGAGAAGCAGAAGGAAATGCAGAAGAACGAGAAGGAGAAGGAGAAACAGAAGGAGAAGCAGAAAGAGAAGCAGAAGAAGGAGCAGGAGAAGGAAAAGCAGCAGGAGAAGCAGAAAGAGAAGCAGAAGGAGAAGCAGGAATTGCAGAAACAGGAGAAGCAGAAGCAGAAGAAACAGGAGAAGGACAAGAAGCAGAATCAGAAGGAGAAGCAGAAACAGAAGGAGAAGCAAAAAGAGAAGGAGGGAAGCAGAAGAAGCAGGAGAAGCAGAAGCATAAGAATCCGAAGAAGCAGAAGCAGAACCTGAAGCAGAAGGAGAAGCAGAAGAAGCAGAATCTGGAGGAGCAGAATGAGAAGCTGAAGGAGAAGCAGAAGCAGAATGAGAATCAAAAGCAGAAGGATTAGCAGAAGAAACAGAAGAATAGAATCAGTAGCCGTTGTAGCAGAAGCAGAAGGAGAAACCGAAAGAAAAGCAGAAGAACAAGAAAGAGAAGGAGAAACAGAAGGAGAAGCAGAAGGAGAAGCAGAAAGAGAAGCATGTAAAGCAGAAGAAGAAGAAGCAGAAGGAGAATTAGAAAGAGAAGCAGAAGAAGTAGAAGGAGAAGCAGAAGAAGATGCAGAAGGAGAAGCAGGAGAAGCAGAAGAAGCAGAAGGAGAAGCAGGAAAAGCAAAAGAAGCAGAGGAAAAAGTAGAAGCAAAAGAAGGAGAAGGAGAAGCAGAAGCAGAAGCAGAAGAAGAAGCATAAGGACAAGCACAAGCAGAAGGAGATGCAGAAGGAGAAGCAGGAGAAGCAGAAGAAGCAGAAGTTGAAGGAGAAGCAGAAGTAGGAGACGGAGGATAAGCAGAAGCAGAAGGAGAAGCAGAAGAGGAATGAGAAGCAGAAAAAGAAGCAGGAGAAGCACAATAAGCAGAAGCAGGAGAAGCCGAAAGAGTAGAAGCAGAAGAAGCAGAAACAGAAGAAGAAGGAGAAGCAGAAGCAAAAGGAGAAGCAGCAGAAGAAGTAGAACCAGAAATTCAGGCAGGAGAAACAGAAGAAGAAGAAGCATAAGGAGAAGCAAAAAGAGAAGCAGAAGGAGAAGTAGAAGAAGCAGCAGAAGAAGCAGAAAAACAAGCAGGAGAAGCAGAAGTAGAAAGAGAATTAGAAGCAGAAGAAGCAGAAGAAGAAGCAGTAGAAGCATAAGATGCAGAAGCAGGAGAAGCAGAAGCATAAGAACAAGAAGAAGCATAAGAAGCAGAAGCAGAAGCAGAGGGAGAAACAGAAGAAGGAGAAGGAGCAGCAGAAGGTGAAGCAGAAGGAGATGGAGAAACAGAAAGAGAAGCAGAAACAGAAGGAGAAGAAGAAGGATTAGTTGGAGAATCAGAAGAAGCAGAAGCAGAAAGAGAAGCAGTAGAAGGAGAAGGAGAAGCAGAAGCAGAGGAAAGGAAGGAGAAGCAGAAGAAGCAGAAGCGGGAGAAGCAGAAGAAGAAGAAGAAACAGAAGAAGGAGAAGGAGCAGAAGGAGAAGCAGAAGCAGAAGGAGAAGCAGAAAGAGAAGCAGAAGAAGCAGTAGCAGGAGAAGCAGAAGCAGAAGAAACAGAAGAAGCCAAAGAAGCAGAAGCAGGACCTGAAGCAGAAGAAACAGCACAAGCCGAAGAAGCAGAAGCAGAAGCAGAACGAGAAGCAGAAGAAGAAGAAGGAGAAGGAGAAAGAGAAGGATTAGGAGTAGGAAGAGCAGAAGGAGAATCAGAAGCAGAACGAGAAGCAGAAGGAGCAGCAGAAGGAGAAGCAGAAGGAGAAACAGAAGGAGGTGCAGAAGCAGAAGAAGCAGCAGAAGGAGAAGCAGAAGCAGAAGGAGATGCAGAAGGAGAAGCAGGAGAAGCAGAAGAAGCAAAAGCAGGAGAAGCAGAAGTAGGAGAAGGAGAATGAGAAGGAAGGGCAGCAGAAGGAATAGGGGAAGCAGAAGGAGAAGCAGAAGCAGAATGAGAAGCAGAAAGAGAAACAGTAGAAGCAGAAGAAGCATGAAAAGCAGAAGCAGACGATAGAGAAGATGATGATGACGATGATGACGATGATGATGATGATGACGACGATGATGATGATGAGAGATGATGATGATGAGATGAGAGATAAGAGAGAGAGAGATGAGAAGCATAAGGAGAAGTAGTAGAAGCAGAGAGCAGAAACAGGAGAAGCTGA
>NW_012289120.1:0-4612 GCF_000151885.1 Dipodomys ordii | reverse complement strand
GAAGAAGCAGAAGCAGAAGGAGAAGTAGAAGTAGGAGAAGGAGAAGGAAGCGCCGCAGAAGCAATAGGAGAAGCAGAAGGAGAAGCAGAAGCAGAATGAGAAGCAGAAAGTGAAGCAGTAGAAGCAGAAGAAGCAGGAAAAGAAGAAGCAGAAGAAAAAGAAGAAGAAGAAGAAGAAGAAGAAGAAGAAGAAGAAGAAGAAGAAGAAGAAGAAGAAGAAGAAGAAGAAGAAGAAGGAGAAGGAGAAGGAGAAGCATAAGGAGAAGACGTAGAAGCAGAAGAAGCAGAAGCAGGAGAAGCAGAAGCAGTACAAAAAGAATAAGCATAAGAAGAAGAATCAGAGGGAGAAGCAGAAGAAGGAGAAGGAGCAGCAGAAAGAGAAGTAGAAGGAGAATCAGAAGGAGAAGCAGAAGAAGGAGTAGCAGATGAAGCAGCAGAAGGAGAAGCAGAAGCAGAAGAAGATGCAGAACGAGACGCAGGAGAAGCAGAAGAAGTAGAAGGAGAAGCAGAAGTAGGAGAAGGAGAAGGATAAGGAATTGCAACACAAGCAATAGGAGAAGCAGAAGCAGAATGAGAAGCAGAAAGAGAAACAGTAGAAGCCGAAGAAGCAAAAGCAGAAGAAGAAGAAGGAGAAAGAGAAGGATTAGGAGTAGGAGGAGCAGAAGCAGAATTAGAAGCAGAAAGAGAAGGAGAAGCAGAAATAGAAGCAGAAGAAGCCGAAGAAGCAAAAGCAGAACTTAAAGCAGAAGGAGAAGCAGGAGAAGCAGAAGAAGCAGAATCTGGAGAAGAAGAAGGAGAACCAGAAGGAGAAGCAGAAGCAGAAAGAGAAGCAAAAGCAGAAGGAGAAGCAGAAGAAACAGAAGAAGCAGAATCAGTAGCAGAAGAAGCTGAAGATGCAGAACCAGAAAGAGAAGCAGAAGGAATAGCAGAAGAACGAGAAGGAGAAACAGAAGGAGAAGCAGAAGGAGACGCAGGAAAAGCAGAAGAAACAGAAGCAGACGGAGAAGCAGAAGAAGTAGAAGGAGAAGCCGAAGGGGAAGAAGAAGCAGAAGGAAAAGCACAAGCAGAAGGAGATGCAGAGGGAGAAGCAGGAGATGCAGAAGAAGCAGAAGCACAAGGAGAAGAAGAAGGAGAAGAATCAGAATCAGAAGAAGCAGAAGCAGAAAGAGAAAGAGAAGCCGACGAAGAGAAGCAGAACGAGAAGCAGGAGAAGCAGAAGAAGCAGAAGCGGGAGAAGCAGAAGAAGAAACGGAAGAAGGAGAAGGAGCAGAAGCAGAAGGAGAAGCAGAAAGAGAAGCAGGAAAAGCAGAAGAAGTAGAAGCAGGAGAAGCAGAAGGAGAAGAAACAGGAGAAGGACAAGAAGCAGAAGCAGAAGCGGAAGGAGAAGCAGAAACAGAAGGAGAAGCAGAAAGAGAAAGAGGGGAAGCAGAAGAAGCAGAAGCAGGAGAAGCAGAAGCATAAGAATCCGAAGAAGCAGAAGCAGAACCTGAAGCAGAAGGAGAAGCAGGAGAAGCAGAAGAAGCCGAATCTGGAGAAGCAGTATGAGAAGCTGAAGTAGAAGCAGAAGCAGAAGCAGAAAGAGAATCAAAAGCAGAAGGAGAAGCAGAAGAAACAGAAGAAGCAGAAGCAGTAGCAGTTGCAGCAGAAGCAGAAGGAGAAGCAGAAGGAAAAGCAGAAGAACGAGAAGGAGAAGGAGAAACAGAAGGAGAAGCAGAAGGCGAATCAGAAGGAGAAGCAGAAGAGGCAGAAGGAGAAACAGAAGCAGAAGAAACAGCAGAAAGAGAAGCAGAAGCAGAAGAAGATGCAGAAGGAGTAGCAGGAGAAGCAGAAGAAGCAGAAGCAGAAGGAGAAGTAGAAGAAGGAGGAGAGGGAAGAGCCGCAGAAGCAATAGGAGAAGCAGAAAGAGAAGCAGAAGCAGAATGAGAAGCAGAAAGAGAAGCAGTAGAAGCAGTAGAAGCAGGAAAAGCAGAAGCAGAAGAAAGAGAAGAAGACGAAGAAGAAGAAGAAGAAGCATAAGGAGAAGCATAAGGAGAAGCATAAGGAGAAGTATAAGGAGAAGGAGTAGAAGCAGAAGAAGCAGAAGCAGGAGAAGCAGAAGCAGAAGAAAAAGAATAAGAAAAAGAAGCAGAAGCAGAAGCAGTGGGAGAAGCAGAAGAAGGAGAAGGAGAAGGAGCAGCAGAAGGAGAAGCAGAAGCAGAAAGAGAAGCAGAAACAGTAGGAGAACAAGAAGGAGAAGCAGGAGAATCAGAAGAAGCAGAAGGAGAAGGAGAAGAAGGAGAAGCAGAAGTAGAATCAGAAGAAACAGAAGAAGAAGTAGCAGAAGAAACAGAAGCAAAAGAAACAGAAGAAGGAGAAGAGCAGAAACAGAAGCAGAAGAAGAACTAGAAGCAGAAGGAGAAGCAGAAAGAGAAGCAGGAGAACCAGAAGAAGCAGGAGAAGCAGAAGCAGAAGAAACAGGAGAAGCCGAAGAAGCAGAAGCAGAAGCAGAAGCAGAAGGAGAAGCAGAAGAAGGAAAAGCTGAAGCAGAAGAAGAAGAAACAGAAAAAGCGGAAGAAGCAGAAGAAGAAGCAGCAAGAGAAGCAGAAGAAGAAGAAAAAGAGAAGGAGAAAGAGAAGGATTAGGAGTAGGAGAAACAGAAGGATAAGCAGAAGCAGAAAGAGAAGGAGAAGGAGAAGCAGGAAAAGCAGAAGAAGCAGAAGCAGGAGAAGCAGAAGCAGAATGAAAAGCAGAAGAAGGAGAAATTGAAACAGAAGAAGATGCACAAGGAGAAGCAGAAGCAGTAGTAGAAGCAGAAGAAGGAGAAGCAGAAGGAGAAGCATAAAGAGAAACAGAAGAGAAGCAGGAGAAGCAGAAGCAGGAGAAGCAGAAGCAGAAGAAATAGAAGAAGGAGAGAAGCAGAAGCAGAAAGAGAAGCAGAAACAGAAGTAGAAGCAGAATAGAAGCAGAAGAAGCCGAAGAAGCAAAAGGAGAACCTGAAGCAGAAGGTGAAGCTGGAGAAGCAGCAGAAGAAGAATCTGGAGAAGAAGAAGGAGAACCAGAAGGAGAAGCAGAAGGAGAAGCAGAAGCAGAAAGAGAAGCAGAAGGAATAGCAGAAGAATGAGAAGGAGAAACAGAAGGAGAAGCAGAAGGAGAAGCAGAAGAAGCAGAAGGAGAAGCAGAAGAAGAAACAGAAGCAGAAGAAGCAGCAGATGGAGAAGCAGAAGCAGAAGGAGATGCAGAAGGAGAAGCAAGAGAAGCAGAAGCAGTAGAAAAAAATAAGCATAAGAAGAAGAATCAGAGGGAGTAGGAGAAGACGGAGAAGGAGCAGCAAAAGGAGAAGCAAAAGGAGAAGCAGAAGGAGAAGAAGATGCAGAAAGAGAAGCAGGAGAAGCAGAAGAAGCAGAAGCAGAAGGAGAAGCAGAAGTAGGAGAAGGAGAAGGAGAAGGAAGGGCAGCAGAAGCAATAGGAGAAGCAGAAGGAGAAGCAGAAGCAGAATGAGAAGCAAAAAGAGAAGCAGTACAAGCAGAAGAAGCAGGAAAAGCAGAAGCAGAAGAAAGAGAAGAAGAAGAAGAAGAAGAAGAAGAAGAAGAAGAAGAAGAAGAAGAAGAAGAAGAAGAAGAAGAAGAAGAAGAAGAAGAAGAAGATGAAGAAGAAGAAGCATAAGTAGAAGCATCAGGAGAAGCAGTAGAAGCAGAAGAAGCAGAAGCAGGAGAAGCAGAAGCAGTAGAAAAAGAATAAGCATAAGAAGAAGAATCAGAGGGAGAAGCAGAAGAAGGAGAAGGAGCAGCAGAAAGAGAAGTAGAAGGAGAATCAGAAGGAGAAGCAGAAGAAGGAGTAGCAGAAGAAGAAGCAGCAGGAGAAGCAGAAGCAGAAGAAGATGCAGAACGAGAAGCGGGAGAAGCGGAAGAAGCGGAAGCAGAAGGAGAAGCAGAAGTAGGAGAAGGAGAAGGAGAAGGAAGGGCAGCAGAAGCAATAGGAGAAGCAGAATGAGAAGCAGATAGCAGAATGAGAAGCAGAAAGAGAAGCAGTAGAAGCAGAAGATGCTGTATATTCTTTTTTTTGTTGTATGTGATGATGATGATGATGAAGATGATGATGAAGTAGAACAAGAAGAAGAAGAAGAAGAAGAAGAAGAAGAAGAAGAAGAAGAAGAAGAAGAAGAAGAAGAAGAAGAAGAGGAAGAAGAAGAAGAGGAAGCAGCAGCATAAGGAGAAGCATAAGGAGAAGCAGTAGAAGCAGAAGCAGCAGAAGCAGAAGCAGAAGAAAAAGAATAAGCAAAAGAAGCAGAAGCAGAAGCAGTGGAGAAGCAGAAGAAGGAGAAGGAGAAGGAACAGCAGAAGGAGAAGCAGAAGCAGAAAGAGAAGCAGAAACAGAAGGAGAACACGAAGGAGAAGCAGGAGAATCAGAAGAAGCAGAAGTAGAAGCAGAAAGAGGAGAAGAAGGAGAAGCAGAAGTAGAATCAGAAGAAACAGAAGAAGAAGAAGCAGAAGAAACAGAAGCAAAAGAAACAGAAGAAGGAGAAGAGCAGAAGCAGAAGCAGAAGGAGAAGCAGAGGCAGAAGGAGAAGCAGAAAGAGAAGCAGGAGAAGCATAAGAAGCAGGAGAAGCAGAAGAAGAAGACGGAGATGATGAATT
>NW_012289119.1:0-11348 GCF_000151885.1 Dipodomys ordii | reverse complement strand
GGAGGAAGCAGGAGAAGCAGAAGAAGCAGAAGCAGAAGGAGAAGTAGAAGTAGGAGAAGGAAGAGCCGCAGAAGAAATAGGAGAAGCAGAAGGAGAAGCAGAAGCAGAATTAGAGGCAGAAAGAGAAGCAGTAGAAGCAGAAGAAGCAGGAAAAGAAGAAGCAGAATAAAGAGAAGAAGAAGAAGAAGGAGAACAAGAACAAGAACAAGAAGGAGGAGGAGGTGGAGGAGGAGGAGGAGAAGAAGAGGCATAAGGAGAAGCAGTAGAAGCAGAAGAAGCAGAAGCAGGAGAAGCAGAAGCAGAAGAAAAAGAATAAGCAAAAGAAGCAGAATCAGAGGGAGAAGCAGAAGAAGGAGAAGGAGCAGAAGGAGAAGGAGAAGGAGAATCAGAAGGAGAAGAAGAAGAAGGAGAAGCAGAAGCAGAGAAGCAGCAGAAGAAGAAGCAGAAGCAGAAGAAGATGCAGAAGGAGAAGCAGGAGAAGCAGAAGAAGCAGAAGCAGAAGGAGAAACAGAAGTAGGAGAAGGAGAAGGAGACGGAAGGGCAGCAGAAGCAATAGGAAAAGCAGAAGGAGAAGCAGAAGCAGAATGAGAAGCAAAAAGAGAAGCAGTAGAAGCAGAAAAACCATGACAAGCAGAAGAAAGAGAAGAAGAAGAAGAAGAAGAAGAAGAAGAAGAAGAAGAAGAAGAAGAAGAAGAAGAAGAAGAAGAAGAAGAAGAAGAAGAAGAAGGAGTAGGAGAAGGAGAAGGAGCCGCAGAAGTAGAAGCAAAAGCAGAAAGAGAAGCAGAAACAGAAGGAGAACAAAAGGAGAAGCAGGAGAATCAGAAGAAGCAGAAAGAGAAGGAGAAGAAGGAGAAGCAGAAGTAGAATCAGAAGAAACAGAAGAAGAAGAAGAAGAAGAAGAAGAAGAAGAAGAAGAAGAAGAAGAAGAAGAAGAAACAGAAGCAAAAGAAACAGAAGAAGGAGAAGAGCAGAAGCACAAGCAGAAGGAAAAGCAGAAGCAGAAGGAGAAGCAGAAAGAGAAGCAGGAGAAGCTGAAGAAGCAGGAGAAGCAGAAGCAGAAGAAACAGGAGAAGCCGAAGAAGCAGAAGCAGAATCTGAAGCAGAAGGAGAAACAGAAGAAGCACAATCTGAAGCAGAAGCAGAAGAAAAAGGAAGAGTAGAATAAGCAGAAGCAGAAGCACCAGGAGAAGCAGAAGAAGAAGAAGGAGAAGGCGAAAGAGAAGGATTAGGAGTAGGAGAAGCAAAAGGATAAGCAGAAGCAGAAAGAGACGCAGAAGGAGAAGCAGCACGAGAAGTAGGAGTAGCAGGAGAAGAAGAAGCAGGAGAAGCAGAAGAAACAGAAGGCGCAGAAGCAGAATGAGAAGCAGAAGGAGAAATTGAAGCAGCAGCAGAAGCAGAAGGAGAAGCAGAAGCAGAAGAAGAAGCAGAAGAAGGAGAAGGACAAGGAGAAGGAGAAAGAGAAGCAGAAAGAGAAGCAGAACGAGAAGCAGGAGAAGCAGAAGCTGGAGAAGCCGAAGCAGAAGAAACAGAAGAAGGGGAAGAAGCAGAAGCAGAAGGAGAAGCAGAAACAGAAGGAAAAGCAGAAAGAGAAGCAGGAGAAGCAGAAGAAGCAGCAGCAGGAGAAGCAGAAGCAGAAGAAGCCGAAAAAGCGAAAGCAGAACCTGAAGCAGAAGGAGAAGCAGGAGAAGCAGAAAAAGCAGAATCTGGAGAAGCAGAAGCAGAAAGAGAAGCAAAAGCAGAAGGAGAAGCAGAAGAAACAGAAGAAGCAGAGGCAGTATCAGAAGAAGCAGAAGATTCAGAAGCAGAAGGAGAAGCAGAAGGAAAAGCAGAAGAACTAGAAGGAGAAGGAGAAGGAGAAACAGGAGTAGAAGCAGAAAGAGAAGCAGAAGAAGGAGCAGTAGAAGGAAAAGCAGCAGGAGAAACAGAAAGAGCAGCAGAAGGAGAAGCAGGAAATGCAGAAACAGAAGAAGAACAAGCAGAAGAAACAGGAGAAGGTCAAGAAGCAGAAGCAGAAGGAGAAGCAGAAAGATAAGGAGGGGAAGCAGGAGAAGCAGAAGCAGGAGAAGCAGAAGCATAAGAATCCGAAGAAGCAGAAGCAGAACCTGAAGCAGAAGGAGAAGCAGGAGAAGCAGAAGAAGCAGAATCTTTAGAAGCAGAATGAGAAGCAGAAGGAGAAGCAGAAGCAGAAAGAGAATCAAAAGCAGAAGGAGAAGCAGAAGAAACAGAAGAAGTAGAAGCAGTAGCAGTTTTAGCAGAAGCAGAAGGAGAAGCAGAAGGAAAAGCAGAAGAACAAGAAGGAGAAGGGAAACAGTAGGAGAAGCAGTAGGAGAATAAGAAGGAGAAGCAGAAGAAGGAGAAGCAGAAGCAGAAGAAGATGCAGAAGGAGAAGCAGAAGGAGAAGCAGGAAAAGCAGAAGAAGCAGAAGCAAAAGGAGAAGCAAAAGAAGGAGAAGGAGAAGCAGAGGCAGAAGAAGAAGCATAAGGAGAAGCACAAGCAGAAGGAGATGCAGAAGGAGAAGCAGAAGAAGCAGAAGATGAAGGAGAAGCAGAAGTAGGAGAAGGAGAAGGAGGAGAAGCAGAAGCAGAAGGAGAAGCAGAAGCGGAATGAGAAGCAGAAAGAGAAGCAGGAGAAGCACAAGAAGCAGAAGCAGGAATAGCCGAAAGAGAAGAAGGAGAAGAAGCAGAAGCAGAATCAGAAGCAGAAGTAGAAGCAGAAGCAGAAGGAGAAGCAGCAGAAGAAGTAGAACCAGAAATTCAGGCAGGAGAAACAGAAGAAGCAGAAGCAGAAGGAGAAGAAAAAATAGAAGCAGTAGGAGAAGTAGAAGAAGCAGCAGAAGGAGAAGCAGCAGAAGAAGCAGAAAAACAAGCAGGAGAAGCAGAAGCAGAAAGAGAAGTAGAAGCAGAAGAAGCAGAAGCAGAAGAAGAAGCAGTAGAAGCACAAGAAGCAGAAGCAGGAGAAGCAGAAGCAGAAGATAAAGAAGAAGCATAAGAAGCAGAAGCAGAGGGAGAAACAGAAGAAGGAGAAAGAGCAGCAGAATGTGAAGCAGAAGGAGATGCAGAAGCAGAAAGAGAAGCAGAAACAGAAGGAGAAGAAGAAGGAGAAGTTGGAGAATCAGAAGAAGCAGAAGCAGAAGCAGAAAGAGAAGGAGGAGAAAGAGAAGGAGAAGCAGAAGGAGAAGGACAAGCAGGAGAAGCATAAGAAGCAGAAGCGGGAGGATCAGAAGAAGAAGAAGAAGAAGAAACAGAAGAAAGAGAAGGAGCAGAAGGAGAAGCAGAAGCAGAAGGAGAAGCAAAAGAGAAGCAGAAGAAGCGGAAGAAGCAGTAGGAGGAGAAGCAGAAGCAGAAGAAACAGAAGAAGCCCAAGAAGCAGAAGGAGAACCTGAAGCAGAAGGAGAAACAGAAGCAGCAGAAGCTGGAAAAGTAGAAGCAGAAGAAACAGAACAAGCAGAAGAAGCAGAAGAAGAACGAGAAGCAGAAGAAGAACAAGGAGAAAGAGAAGGATTAGGAGTAGGAGAAACAGAAGGATAAGCAGAAGCAGAAAGAGAAGGAGAAGAAAGAGAAGGAGAAGCAGAAGGAGAAGGACAAGCAGGGGAAGCAGAAGAAGCAGAAGCGGGAGGAGAAGAAGAAGAAGAAGAAGTAGAAACAGAAGAAAGAGAAGGAGCAGAAGGAGAAGCAAAAGAGAAGCAGAAGAAGCTGAAGAAGCAGTAGCAGGAGAAGCAGAAGCAGAAGAAACAGAAGGAGCCCAAGAAGCAGAAGGAGAACGTGAAGCAGAAGAGAAGCAGAAGCAGCAGAAGCTGGAAAAGTAGAAGCAGAAGAAACAGAACAAGCAGAAGAAGCAGAAGAAGAACGAGAAGCAGAAGAACAAGGAGAAAGAAGGATTAGGAGTAGGAGAAACAGAAGGATAAGCAGAAGCAGAAAGAGAAGGAGAATGAGAAGGAGAAGCAGGAGAAGCAGAAGAAGCAGAAGCAGGAGAAGCAGAAGCAGAATGAAAAGCAGAAGAAGGAGAAATTGAAACAGAAGAAGATGCAGAAGGAGAAGCAGAAGCAGTAGTAGAAGCAGAAGAAGGAGAAGCAGAAGGAGAAGCATAAAGAGAAACAGAAGGAGAAGCAGAAGCAGGAGAAGCAGAATCAGAAGAAATAGAAAAAGGAGAAGAAGCAGAAGCAGAAAGAGAAGCAGAAACAGAAGGAGAAGCAGAAATAGAAGCAGGAGAAGCCGAAGAAACAAAAGCAGAACCTAAAGCAGAAGGAGAAGCAGGAGAAGCAGAAGAAGCAGAATCTGGAGAAGAAGAAGGAGAACCAGAAGGAGAAGCAGAAGCAGAAAGAGAAGCAAAAGCAGAAGGAGAAGCAGAAGGAGAAGCAGAAGGAGAAGCAGAAGAAGCAGAATCAGTAGCCGAAGAAGCTGAAGATGCAGAACCCGAAAGAGAAGCAGAAGGAATAGCAGAAGAACGAGAAGGAGAAACAGAAAGAGAAGCAGAAGGAGACGCAGGAAAAGCAGAAGAAACAGAAACAGACGGAGAAGAAGGAGGAGAAGCCGAAGCAGAATTAGAAGGAGGAGGAAAAGCACAAGCAGAAGGAGATGCAGAAGGAGAAGCAGGAGATGCAGAAGAAGCAGAAGCAGAAGGAGAAGAAGAAGGAGAAGAATCAGAATCAGAAGAAGCAGAAGCAGAAATAGAAAGAGAAGCCGACGAAGAGAAGCAGAACCAGAAGCAGGAGAAGCAGGAGAAGCACAAGCGGGAGAAGCAGAAGAAGAAGAAACAGAAGAAGGAGAAGGAGCAGAAGCAGAAGGAGAAGCAGAAAGAGAAGCAGGAAAAGCAGAAGAAGTAGAAGCAGGAGAAGCAGAAGGAGAAGAAACAGGAGAAGGACAAGAAGCAGAAGCAGAAGCGGAAGGAGAAGCAGAAACAGAAGGAGAAGCAGAAACAGAAGGAGAAGCAGAAAGAGAAAGAGGGGAAGCAGAAGAAGCAGAAGCAGGAGAAGCAGAAGCATAAGAATCCGAAGAAGCAGAAGCAGAACCTGAAGCAGAAGGAGAAGCAGGAGAAGCAGAAGAAGCCGAATCTGGAGAAGCAGTATGAGAAGCTGAAGTAGAAGCAGAAGCAGAAGCAGAAAGAGAATCAAAAGCAGAAGGAGAAGCAGAAGAAACAGAAGAAGCAGAAGCAGTAGCAGTTGCAGCAGAAGCAGAAGGAGAAGCAGAAGGAAAAGCAGAAGAATGAGAAGGAGAAGGAGAAACAGAAGGAGAAGCAGAAGGCGAATCAGAAGGAGAAGCAGAAGAGGCAGAAGGAGAAACAGAAGCAGAAGAAACAGCAGAAAGAGAAGCAGAAGCAGAAGAAGATGCAGAAGGAGTAGCAGGAGAAGCAGAAGAAGCAGAAGCAGAAGGAGAAGTAGAAGAAGGAGGAGAAGGAAGAGCCGCAGAAGCAATAGGAGAAGCAGAAAGAGAAGCAGAAGCAGAATGAGAAGCAGAAAGAGAAGCAGTAGAAGCAGTAGAAGCAGGAAAAGCAGAAGCAGAAGAAAGAGAAGAAGACGAAGAAGAAGAAGAAGAAGCATAAGGAGAAGCATAAGGAGAAGTATAAGAAGAAGGAGTAGAAGCAGAAGAAGCAGAAGCAGGAGAAGCAGAAGAAAAAGAATAAGCAAAAGAAGCAGAAGCAGAAGCAGTGGGAGAAGCAGAAGAAGGAGAAGGAGAAGGAGCAGCAGAAGGAGAAGCAGAAGCAGAAAGAGAAGCAGAAACAGTAGGAGAACAAGAAGGAGAAGCAGGAGAATCAGAAGAAGCAGAATGAGAAGGAGAAGAAGGAGAAGCAGAAGTAGAATCAGAAGAAACAGAAGAAGAAGTAGCAGAAGAAACAGAAGCAAAAGAAACAGAAGAAGGAGAAGAGCAGAAACAGAAGCAGAAGAAGAACTAGAAGCAGAAGGAGAAGCAGAAAGAGAAGCAGGAGAACCAGAAGAAGCAGGAGAAGCAGAAGCAGAAGAAACAGGAGAAGCCGAAGAAGCAGAAGCAGAATCAGAAGCAGAAGGAGAAAGAGAAGAAGCACAATCTGAAGCAGAAGCAGAAGAAACAGAAATAGTAGAATAAGCAGAAGCAGAAGCACCAGGACAAGCAGAAGAACAAGAAGGAGAACGCGAAAGAGAAGGATTAGGAGTAGGAGAAGCAAAAGGATAAGCTGAAGCAGAAAGAGACGCAGAAGGAAAAGCAGCAGGAGAAGTAGGAGAAGCAGGAGAAGCAGAAGCAAAAGAAGCAGAAGAAACAGAAGACGCAGAAGCAGAATGAGAAGCAGAAGGAGAAATTGAAGCAGAAGGAGAAGCAGAAGGAGAAGCAGAAGAAGGAGAAACTGAAAGAGAAGCAGAAAGGGAAGCAGAACGAGAAGCAGGAGAAGCAGAAGCAGGAGAAGCAGAAGCAGAAGAAGCCGAAGAAGCAGAAGCAGAACCTGAAGCCGAAGGAGAAGCAGAAGAAGTAGAAGGAGAACAGAAAGAGAAGCAGAACGTGAAGCAGGAGGAGCAGAAGAAGGAGAAGCAGAAACAGAAGAAACAGAAGAAGGAGAAGAAGCAGAAGCAGAAGGAGAAGCAGAAACAAAGGAAAAGCAGAAAGAGAAGCAGGAGAAGCAGAAGAAGCAGCAGCAGGAGAAGCAGAAGCAGAAGAAGCCGAAGAAGCAGAAGCAGAACCTGAAGCAGAAGGAGAAGCAGAAGAAGCGGAATCTGGAGAAGTAGAAGGAGATGCAGAAGCAGAAAGAGAAGCAAAAGCAGAAGGAGAAGCAGAAGGAGAAGCAGAAGGAACAAAAGAAGCAGAGGTAGTAGGAGAAGAAGCAGAAGATGCAGAAGCAGAAAGAGAAGCAGAAGGAAAAGCAGAAGTACGAGAAGGTGAGGGAGAAGGAGAAACAGAAGGATAAGCAGAAAGAGAAGCAGAAGAAGGAGCAGGAGAAGGAAAAGCAGCAGGAGAAGCAGAAAGAGCAGCAGAAGGAGGAGCAGGAGATGCAGAAACAGGAGAAGCATAAGCAGAACAAACAGGAGAAGGACAAGAAGCAGAAGCAGAAGCAGAAACAGAAGGAGAAGCAGAAATAGAAGGAGGGGAAGCAGAAGAAGCAGAAGCAGGAGAAGCAGAAGCATAAGAATCCGAAGAAGCAGAAGGAGAACCTCAGGCAGAAGGAGAAGCACGAGAAGCAGAAGCAGCAGAATCTGGAGAAGCAGAAGGAGAAGCAGAAGGAGAAGCAGAAGCAGAAAGAGAATCAAAATAAGAAGGAGAAGCAGAAGAAACAGAAGAAGTAGAAGCAGTAGCAGTTTTAGCAGAAGCAGAACGAGAAGCAGAAGGAAAAGCAGAAGAACAAGAAGGAGAAGGAGAAACAGAAGGAGAAGCAGAAGGAGAATCAGAAAGAGAAGCAGGTAAAGCAGAAGAAGAAGAAGCAGAAGGAGAATCAGAAGGAGAAGCAGAAGAAGGAGAAGGAGAAACAGAAGCAGAAGAAGATGCAGAAGGAAAAGCAGAAGAAGCAGGAGCAGAAGGAGAAGCAGGAAAAACAGAAGAAGCAGAAGCAAAAGGAGAAGCAAAAGAAGGAGAAGCAGAGGCAGAAGAAGAAGCATAAGGCCAAGCACAAGCAGAAGGAGATGCAGAAGGAGAAGCAGAAGAAGCAGAAGTTGAAGGAGAAGCAGAAGTAGGAGAAGGAGAAGGAGGAGAAGCAGAAGCAGAAGCAGAAGCGGAATGAGAAGCATAAAGAGAAGCAGGAGGAGCACAAGAAGCAGAAGCAGGGGAAGCCGAAAGAGAAGAAGCAGAAGAAGCAGAATCAGAATCAGAAGTAGAAGCAGAAGCAGAAGGAGAAGCAGCAGAAGAAGTAGAATCAGAAATTCAGGCAGGAGAAACAGAAGAAGCAGAAGCAGAAGCAGAAGGCGAAGCAAAAAGAGAAGGAGAAGGAGAAGGAGAAGTAGAAGAAGCAGCAGAAGGAGAAGCAGCAGAAGAAGCAGAAAAACAAGCAGGAGAAGCAGAAGCACAAAGAGAAGTAGAAGCAGAAGAAGCAGAAGCAGAAGAAGAAGCAGTAGAAGCATAAGAAGCAGAAGCAGGAGAAGCAGAAGCAGAAGATAAAGAAGAAGCATAAGAAGCAGAAGCAGAGGGAGAAACAGAAGAAGGAAAAAGAGCAGCAGAAGGTGAAGCAGAAGGAGATGCAGAAGCAGAAAGCGAAGCAGAAACAGAAGGAGAAGAAGAAGGAGAAGTTGGAGAATCAGAAGAAGCAGAAGCAGAAACAGAAAGAGAAGGAGAAGGAGAAGCAGAAGGAGAAGGACAATCAGGAGAAGCAGAAGAAGCAGAAGCGGGAGAAGCAGAAGAAGAAGAAACAGAAGAAAGAGAAGGAGCACAAGGAGAAGCAGAAGGAGAAGCAGAAGCAGGAGAAGCAGAAAGAGAAGCAGAAGAAGCAGTAGCAGGAGAAGCAGAAGCAGAACAAACAGAAGAATCCCAAGAAGCAGAAGGAGAACCTGAAGCAGAAGGACAAGCAGAAGCAGCAGAAGCTGGAAAAGCAGAAGCAGAAGAAACAGAACAAGGAGAAGAAGCAGAAGCAGAACGAGAAGCAGAAGAAGAAGAAGGAGAAAGAGAAGGATTAGGAGTAGGAGGAGCAGAAGGAGAATCAGAAGCAGAAAGAGAAGCAGAAGGAGAAGCAGAAGGATAAACAGAAGAAGCAGAAGTAGGAGAAGCAGAAGCAGAAGCAGAATGAGAAGCACAAGAACGAGAAATTGAAGGAGAAGGAGAATGAGACGGAGAAGCAGAAGGAGAAGTAGGAGAAGCAGAAGAAGGAGAAGCAGGAGAAGCAGAAGCAGAAGAAACAGAAGAAGAAGAGCAGAAGCAGAAGCAGACGGAGAAGCAGAAGCAAAAGGAGAAGCAGAAGAAGCAGAAGCTGAAGCAGAAGAAGAAGAAACAGAAAAAGCAGAAGAAGCAGAAGAAGAAGCAGCAGGAGAAGCAGAAGAAGAAGGAGAAGGAGAAGGAGAAAGAGAAGGATTAGGAGTAGGAGAAACAGAAGGATAAGCAGAAAGAGAAGGAGAATGAGAAGGAGAAGCAGGAAAAGCAGAAGAAGCAGAAGCAGGAGAAGCAGAAGCAGAATGAAAAGCAGAAGAAGGAGAAATTGAAACAGAGGAAGATGCAGAAGGAGAAGCAGAAGCAGTAGTAGAAGCAGAAGAAGGAGAAGCAGAAGGAGAAGCATAAAGAGAAACAGAAGGAGAAGCAGAAGCAGGAGAAGCAGAATCAGAAGAAATAGAAGAAGGAGAAGAAGCAGAAGCAGAAAAAGAAGCAGAAACAGAAGGAGAAGCAGAAATAGAAGCAGAAGAAGCCGAAGAAGCAAAAGCAGAACCTAAAGCAGAAGGAGAAGCAGAAGAAGCAGAATCTGGAGAAGAAGAAGGAGAACCAGAAGGAGAAGCAGAAGCAGAAAGAGAAGCAAAAGCAGAAGGAGAAGCAGAAGAAACAGAAGAATCAGAATCAGTAGCAGAAGAAGCTGAAGATGCAGAAGCAGAAAGAGAAGCAGAAGAAATAGCAGAAGAACGAGAAGGAGAAATAGAAGGAGAAGCAGAAGGAGAAGCAGGAAAAGCAAAAGAAACAGAAGCAGACGGAGAAGCAGAAGAAGGAGAAGGAGAAGCCAGAGCAGAAGAAGAAGCAGAAGGAAAAGCACAAGCAGAAGGAGATGCAGAAGGAGAAGCAGGAAATGCAGAAGACACAGAAGCAGAAGGAGAAGAAGAAGGAGAAGAATCAGAATCAGAAGAAGCAGAAATAGAAAGAGAAGCCGACGAAGAGAAGCAGAACGAGAAGCAGGAGAAGCAGAAGAAGCACAAGCGGGAGAAGCAGAAGAAGAAGAAACAGAAGAAGGAGAAGGAGCAGAAGCAGGAGAAGCAGAAGGAGAAGCAGAAAGAGAAGCAGGAGAAGCAGAAGAAGCACAAGCGGGAGAAGCAGAAGAAGAAGAAACAGGAGAAGGACAAGAAGCAGAAAGAGAAGCAGTAGAAGCAGAAGAAGCAGGAAAAGCAGAAGCCGAAGAAAGACAAGAAGAAGAAGACGAAGAAGAAGAAGAAGAAGCAGCAGCATAAGGAGAAGCATAAGGAGAAGCATAAGGAGAAGTTTAAGGAGAAGCAGTAGAAGGAGAAGAAGCAGAAGCAGGAGAAGCTGAAGCAGAAGAAAAAGAATAAGAAAAGGAAGCAGAAGCAGAAGCAGTGAGAGAAGCAGAAGAAGGAGAAGGAGAAGGAGCAGCAGAAGGAGAAGCAGAAGCAGAAAGAGAAGCAGAAACAGAAGGAGAACAAGAAGGAGAAGCAGGAGAATCAGAAGAAGCAGAAAGAGAAGGAGAAGAAGGAGAAGCAGAAGTAGAATCAGAAGAAACAGAAGAAGAAGAAGCAGAAGAAACAGAAGCAAAAGAAACAGAAGAAGGAGAAGAGCAGAAGCAGAAGCAGAAGGAGAAGCAGAAGCAGAAGGAGAAGCAGAAAGAGAAGCAGGAGAAGCAGAAGAAGCAGGAGAAGCAGAAACAGGAGAAGCCGAAGAAGCAGAAGCAGAATCTGAAGCAGAAGGAGAAAAAGAAGAAGCACAATCTAAAGCAGAAGCAGAAGAAACAGAAATAGTAGAATAAGCAGAAGCAGAAGCACCTGGACAAGCAGAAGAACAAGAAGGAGAAGGCGAAAGAGAAGTATTAGGAGTAGGAGAAGCAAAAGGATAAGCAGAAGCAGAAAGAGACGCAGAAGGAGAAGAAGCACGAGAAGTAGGAGAAGCAGGAGAAGCAGAAGCAAGAGAAGCAGAAGAAACAGAAGACGCAGAAGCAGAATGAGAAGAAGAAGGAGAAATTGAAGCAGAAGGAGAAGCAGAAGGAGAAGCAGAAACAGAAGGAGAAGCAGAAAGAGAAGCAGAAAGAGAAGCACAACGAGAAGCACAACGAGAAGCAGGAGAAGCAGAAGCAGGAGAAGCAGAAGCAGAAGAAGCCGAAGAAGCAGAAGCAGAACCTGAAGCATAAGGAGATACAGGAGAAACAGAAGAAGCAGAATCTGGAGAAGCAGAAGGAGAAGCAGAAGCAGAAAGAGAAGCAAAAGCAGAAGGAGAAGCAGAAGGAGAAGCAGAAGAAACAGAAGAAGCAGAGGCAGTAGCAGAAGAAGCAGAAGATGCAGAAGCAGAAGGAGAAGCAGAAGCAGTAGTAGAAGCAGAAGAAGGAGAAGCAGAAGGAGAAGCATAAAGAGAAACAGAAGGAGAAGCAGGAGAAGCAGAAGCAGGAGAAGCAGAATCAGAAGAAATAGAAGAAGGAGAAGAAGCAGAAGCAGAAAGAGAAGCAGAAACAGAAGGAGAAGCAGAAAAAGAAGCAGAAGAAGCCGAAGAAGCAAAAGCAGAACCTAAAGCAGAAGGAGAAGCAGGAGAAGCAGAAGAAGCAGAATC
>NW_012289118.1:0-3700 GCF_000151885.1 Dipodomys ordii | reverse complement strand
GGAGAAGCAGAAGAAGCAGAAGCGGGAGAAGCAGAAGAAGAAGATGAAGAAGAAACTGAAGAAGGAGACGGAGCAGAAGGAGAAGCAGAAGCAGAAGGAGAAGCAGAAAGAGAAGCAGAAGAAGCAGAAGAAGCAGTAGCAGGTGAAGCAGAAGCAGAAGAAACAGAAGAAGCCGAAGAATCAGAAGGAGAACCTGAAGCAGAAGGAGAAGCAGAAGCAGCAGAAGCTGGAAAAGCAGAAGCAGAAGAAACCGAACAATCAGAAGAAGCAGAAGCAGAACGAGAAGCAGAAGAAGAAGGAGAAAGAGAAGGATTAGGAGTAGGAGGAGCAGAAGCAGAATAAGAAGCAGAAAGAGAAGCAGAAGAAGAAGCAGAAGGAGAAACAGAAGAAGCAGAAGCAGGAGAAGCAGAAGCAGAAGCAGAATGAGAAGCACAAGAAGGAGAAATTGATGGAGAAGGAGAAGGAGACGGAGAAGCAGAAGGAGAAGTAGGAGAAGCAGAAGAAGAAGAAGCAGGAGAATCAGAAACAGAAGAAGCAGAAGGAGAAGAGCAGAAGCAGAAGGAGAAGCAGAAGAAGCAGAAGCTGAAGCAGAAGAAGAAGCAGAAGAAGAAGAAACAGAAAAAGCAGAAGAAGCAGAAGAAGAAGCAGGAGAAGCAGATGAAGAAGAAGGAGATGGTGAAAGAGAAGGATTAGGAGTAGGAGAAATCAGAAGGATAAGCAGAAGCAGAAAGAGAAGGAGAATGAGAAGGAGAAGCAGGAGAAGCAGAAGAAGCAGAAGCAGGAGAAGCAGAAGCAGAAGAAACATAGGAAGGAGAAGAAGCAGAAGGAGAAGCAGAAACAGAAGGAAAAGCAGAAAGAGAAGCAGGAGAAGCAGAAGAAGCAGCAGCAGGAGAAGCAGAAGCAGAAGAAGCCGAAGAAGCAGAAGCAGAACCTGAAGCAGAAGGAGAAGCAGGAGAAGCAGAAGAAGCAGAATCTGGAGAAGCAGAAGGAGAAGCAGAAGCAGAAAGAGAAGCAAAAGCAGAAGGAGAAGCAGAAGGGGAAGCAGAAGAAACAGAAGAAGCAGGGGCAGTAGCAGAAGAAGCAGAAGACGCAGAAGCAGAAGGAGAAGCAGAAGGAAAAGCAGAAGAACGAGAAGGAGAAGGAGTAGGAGAAACAGAAGGAGAAGCAGAAAGAGAGGCAGAAGAAGGAGCAGGAGAAGGAAAAGCAGCAGGAGAAGCAGAAAGAGCAGCAGAAGGAGAAGCAGAAGCAGAAGTAGAAGCAGAAGAAGGAGAAGCAGAAGGAGAAGCATAAAGAGAAACAGAAGGAGAAGCAGGAGAAGCAGAAGCAGAAGCAGAAGCAGAATCAAAAGAAATAGAAGAAGGATAAGAAGCAGAAGCAGAAAGAGAAGCAGAAACAGAAGGAGAAGCAGAAATAGAAGCAGAAGAAGCTGAAGAAGCAGAAGCAGAACCTGAAGCAGAAAGAGAAGCAGGAGAAGCAGAAGAAGCAGAATCTGGAGAAGAAGGAGAACCAGAAGGAGAAGCAGAAGCAGAAAGAGAAGCAAAAGAAGAAGGAGAAGCAGAAAGAGAAGCAGAAGAAACAGAAGAAGCAGAAGCAGTAGCAGAAGAAGCTGAAGATGCAGAAACAGATAGAGAAGCAGAAAGAATAGCAGAATAACGACAAGGAGAAACAGAAGGAGCAGAAGAATGAGAAGCAGTAGGAGAAGCAGGAAAAACATAAGAAGCAGAAACAGACGGAGAAGCAGAAGAAGGAGAAGCAGAAGCAGAAGAAGAAGCAGAAGGAAAAGCACAAACAGAAGGAGATGCAGAAGGAGTAGCAGGAGAAGCAGAAGCAGAAGGAGAAGAAGCAGAATCAGAAGAAGCAGAAGGAGAAGTAGAAAGAGAAGCCGACGAAGAGAAGCAGAACGAGAAGCAGGAGAAGCAGTAGAAGCAGAGCGGGAGAAGCAGAAGAAGAAGAAACAGAAGAAATAGAAGGAGCAGAAGCAGAAGGAGGAGCAGAAGCAGAAAGAGAAGCAGGAAAAGCAGAAGAAGCAGAAGCAGGAGAAGCAGAAGCAGAAGAAACAGGAGAAGGACAAGAAGCAGAAGCAGAAGCAGAAGGAGAAGCAGAAACAGAAGGAAAAGCAGAAAGAGAAGGAGGGGAAGCAGAAGAAGCAGAAGCAGGAGAACCAGAAGCATAAGAATCCGAAGAAGCAGAAGCAGAACATGAAGCAGAAGGAGAAGCAGAAGAAGCAGAATCTGGAGAAGCAGAATGAGAAGCTGAAGGAGAAGCAGAAGCAGAAAGAGAATCAAAAGGAGAAGGAGAAGCGGAAGAAACAGAAGAAGCAGAAGCAGTAGCAGTTCCAGCATAAGCAGAAGGAGAAGCAAAAGTAAAAGCAGAAGAACGAGAAGGAGAAGGAGAAACAAAAGGAGAAGCAGAAGTAGAAGCAGAAGAAGCAGAAGGAGAAGGAGAAGGAGAAACAGAAGCAGAAGAAGCAGCAGAAGGAGAAGCAGAAGGAGAAGAAGATGCAGAAGGAGAAGCAGGAGAAGCAGAAGAAGCAGAAGCAGAAGGAGAAGGAGAAGTAGGAGAAGGAGAAGGAAGAGCCACAGAAGCAATAGGAGAAGCAGAAGGAGAAGCAGAAGCAGAATGAGAAGCAGAAAGAGAAGCAGTAGAAGAAGAAGAAGCAGGAAAAGCAGAAGCAGCAGATAGAGAAGAAGACGATGATGATGATGACGATGACGACGATGATATGATGTTATGATGATGAGATCTAGATCAAGACAAGATCAAGACAGACTAGAGAGATGAGAGAGAGAAGAGATGAGAGCAGTAGAGCTAGTAGAAGCAGGAGAGCAGAGTCAGAGAAAAGATAAGTCATAGAGTCAGATCAGAGGAGAAGCAGAGCAGGAGAAGCAGAAGCATAAGAATCCGAAGAAGCAGAAGCAGAACCTGAAGCAGAAGGAGAAGCAGGAGAAGCAGAAGAAGCCGAATCTGGAGAAGCAGTATGAGAAGCTGAAGTAGAAGCAGAAGCAGAAGCAGAAAGAGAATCAAAAGCAGAAGGAGAAGCAGAAGAAACAGAAGAAGCAGAAGCAGTAGCAGTTGCAGCAGAAGCAGAAGGAGAAGCAGAAGGAAAAGCAGAAGAACGAGAAGGAGAAGGAGAAACAGAAGGAGAAGCAGAAGGCGAATCAGAAGGAGAAGCAGAAGAGGCAGAAGGAGAAACAGAAGCAGAAGAAACAGCAGAAAGAGAAGCAGAAGCAGAAGAAGATGCAGAAGGAGTAGCAGGAGAAGCAGAAGAAGCAGAAGCAGAAGGAGAAGTAGAAGAAGGAGGAGAGGGAAGAGCCGCAGAAGCAATAGGAGAAGCAGAAAGAGAAGCAGAAGCAGAATGAGAAGCAGAAAGAGAAGCAGTAGAAGCAGTAGAAGCAGGAAAAGCAGAAGCAGAAGAAAGAGAAGAAGACGAAGAAGAAGAAGAAGAAGCATAAGGAGAAGCATAAGGAGAAGCATAAGGAGAAGTATAAGGAGAAGGAGTAGAAGCAGAAGAAGCAGAAGCAGGAGAAGCAGAAGCAGAAGAAAAAGAATAAGCAAAAGAAGCAGAAGCAGAAGCAGTGGGAGAAGCAGAAGAAGGAGAAGGAGAAGGAGCAGCAGAAGGAGAAGCAGAAGCAGAAAGAGAAGCAGAAACAGTAGGAGATCAAGAAGGAGAAGCAGGAGTATCAGATGAAGCAGAAAGAGA
>NW_012289117.1:0-415 GCF_000151885.1 Dipodomys ordii | reverse complement strand
GCACATATTCTCAATGATCCTGTGATGCCACAGTAAGTCTGAGAGTGAAATGGTAATTGTCGACTAAGGAAATGATGAAATTGATGAGGGCGGGGATTAGGGAAATAAGCAAGTGATACGGTTCTGATTGGGAAAATCATCACCAGAGGAGTCACAACTAAACATAGGCAGGGTAATGAGTACATCTCAATTCAAGCATGAAAGCCTCGGGAAGGGCATCCCCTTCTTATCCCTTCCCATCTCCCCCCCACCTCTATCTTCCCCCCTCCCCCCATTGCCAAAGTTGTAAAGTTCGTTTTTAAACATAACAAATTGTATATGTTGTTGTTGCAATGGGCCCACCTGTATCCCTATTTAAATGATTGGTTTTTTTCCCTTCCCCTCCACAAATTATACCAACATCAAATACAGGAAA
>NW_012289116.1:0-15178 GCF_000151885.1 Dipodomys ordii | reverse complement strand
GGAGAAGCAGAAGAAGAAGAAGGAGAAGGCAAAAGAGAAGGATTAGGAGTAGGAGAAGCAGAAGGATAAGCAGAAGCAGAAAGAGAAGCAGAAGGAGAAGCAGCACTAGAAGCAGGAAAAGCAGAAGAAGCAGATGCAGGAGAAGCAGAAAAAAACAGAAGACGCAGAAGCAGAATGAGAAGCAGAAGGAGAAATTGAAGCAGAAGGAGAAGCAGAAGAAGAAGGAGAAGGAAAGGGAGAAGCAGAAAGATAAGCAGAACGAGAAGCAGGAGAAGCGGAAGCAGGAGAAGCAGAAGCAGAAGAAACAGAAGAAGGAGAAGAAGCAGAAGCAGAAAGGAAAAGCAGAAACAGAAGGAAAAGCAGAAGGAGATGCAGGAGAAGCAGAAGAAGCAGCAGCAGGAGAAGCAGAAACAGAAGAAGCCGAAGAAACAGAAGCAGAACCTGAAGCAGAAGGAGAAGCAGGAGAAGGAGAAGAAGCAGAATCTGGAGAAGCAGAAGGAGAAGCAGAAGCAGAAAGAGAAGCAGACGAAGAGAAGCAGAACGAGAAGCAGGAGAAGCAGAAGAAGAAGAAACAGAAGAAGGAGAAGTAGCAGAAGCAGAAGGAGAAGCAGAAGGAGAAGCAGAAAGAGAAGCAGAAACAGAAGGAGAAGCAGAAAGAGAAGGAGGGGAAGCAGAAGAAGCAGAAGCATAAGAATCCGAAGAAGCAGAAGCAGAACCTGAAGCAGGAGAAATAAAAGAAGCAGAATCTGGAGAAGCAGAATGAGAAGCAGAAGGAGAAGCAGAAGCAGAAAGAGAATCAAAAGCAGAAGTAGAAGCAGAAGAAACAAAAGAAGCAGAAGCAGTAGTCGTTGTAGCAGAAGCAGAAGGAAAAGCAGTAGGAAAAGCAGAAGAACGAGAAGGAGAAGCAGAAGGAGAATCAGAAGGAGAAGCAGAAGAAGGAGAAGGAGAAGTAGCAGCAGAAAGAGAAGCAGAAGCAGAAGAAGATGCAGAAGGAGAAGCAGGAGAAGCAGAAGAAGCAGAAGCAGAAGGAGAAGAAGGACAAACAGAAGAAGCAGAAGCAAAAGGAGAAGCAAAAGAAGGAGAAGGAGAAGCAGAAGCAGAAGAAGAAGCATAAGGACAAGCACAAGCAGGAGATGCAGAAGGAGGAGCAGGAGAAGCAGAAGAAACAGAAGCTGAAGGAGAAGCAGAAGTAGGAGAAGGAGAAGGAGGAGAAGCAGAAGCAGAAGGAGAAGCAGAAGCGGAATGAGAAGCAGAAAGAGAAGGAGGAGAAGCAAAAGATGCAGAAGCAGGAGAAGCCGAAAGAGAAGAATCAGAAGAGGCAGAAACAGAAACAGAAGTAGAAGCAGAAGCAGAAGGAGAAGCAGCAGAAGATGTAGAACCAGAAATTCAGGCAGGAGAAACAGAAGAAGCAGAAGCAGAAGCAGAAGGAGAAGCAAAAAGAGAAGCAGAAGAAGAACTAGAAGAAGCAGCAGAAGGAGAAGCAGCAGAAGAAGCAGAAAAAGAAGTAGGAGAAGCAGAAGCAGAAAGAGAAGTAGAAGCCGAAGAAGCAGAAGCAGAAGAAGAAGCAGTAGAAGCATAAGAAGCAGAAGCAGGAGAAGCAGAAGCAGAAGAAAAAGAAGAAGCATAAGAAGCAGAAGCAGAGGGAGACACAGGAGAAGGAGAAGGAACAGCAGAAGGTGAAGCAGAAGGAGATGCAGAAGCAGAAGGAGAAGCAGAAACAGAAGGAGAAGAAGAAGGAGAAGTTGGAGAATCAGAAGAAGCAGAAGAAGAAGCAGAAAGAGTAGCAGAAGAAGGAGAAGGAGAAGCAGAAGGAGAAGGAGAAGCAGGAGAAGCAGAAGAAGCAGAAGCAGGAGAAGCAGAAGCAGAAGAAGAAGAAGAAGAAGAAGAAGAAGAAGAAGAAGAAGAAGAAGAAGAAGAAGAAGAAGAAGAAGAAGAAGAAGAAGAAGAAGAAGAAGAAGAAGAAGAAGAAGAAGAAGAAGAAGAAGAAGAAACAGAAGAAGGAGAAGGAGCAGAAGGAAAAGCAGAAGCAGAAGGAGAAGCAGAAAGAGAAGGAGAAGAAGCAGAAGAAGCAGTAGCAGGAGAAGCAGAAGCAGAAGCAGAAGAAACAGAAGAAGCCCAAGAACCAGAAGGAGAACCTGAAGCAGAAGGAGAAGCAGAAGCAGGAGAAGCTGGAAAAGCAGAAGCAGAAGAAACAGAACAAGCAGAAGAAGCAGAAACAAAACGAGAAGCAGAAGAAGAAGAAGAAGGAGAAAGAGAAGGATTAGGAGTAGGAGGAGCAGAAGCAGAATTAGAAGCAGAAAGAGAAGCAGAAGGAGAAACTGAAGAAGCAGAAGCAGGAGAAGCAGAAGAAGAAGGAGAATGAGAAGCATAAGAAGGAGAAATTGAAGGAGAAGGAGAATGGGACGGAGAAGCAGAAGGAGAAGTAGGAGAAGCAGAAAAAGAAGCAGGAGAAGCAGAAGCAGAAGAAGGAGAAGAGCAGAAGCAGAAGGAGAAGCAGAAGCAGAAGGAGAAGCAGAAGAAGCAGAAGGTGATGCAGAAGAAGAAAAAGTAACAGAAAAAGCAGAAGAAGAAGAAGAAGAAGCAGCAGGAGAAGCAGAAGAAGAAGAAGAAGAAGAAGAAAGAGAAAGAGAAGGAATAGGAGTAGGAGAAACAGAAGGATAAGCAGAAGCAGAAAGAGAAGCAGGAGAAGCAGAAGAAGCAGGAGAAGCAAAAGCAGAAGAAAAAGAAGAAGCATAAGTAGCAGAAGCAGAGGGAGAAACAGAAGAAGGAGAAGGAGCAGCAGAAGGTGAAGCAGAAGGAGATGCAGAAGCAGATAGAGAAGCAGAAACAGAAGGAGAAGAAGAAGGAGAAGTTGGAGAATCAGAAGAAGCAGAAGCAGAAGCAGAAAGAGCAGAAGAAGGAGAAGGAGAAGCAGAAGGAGAAGGAAAAGCAGGAGAAGCAGAAGAAGCAGAATCGCGAGAAGCAGAAGAAGAAGAAGAAAAAGAAGAAGGAGAAGGAGCAGAAGGAGAAGCAGAAGCAGAAGGAGAAGCAGAAAGAGAAGCAGAAGAAGCAGTAGCAGGAGAAGCAGAAGGAGAAGAAACAGAAGAAGCCCAAGAACCAGGAGGAGAACCTGAAGCAGAAGGAGAAGCAGAAGCAGCAGAAGCTGGAAAAGCAGAAGCAGAAGGAAAAGAAGAAACATAAGTAGCAGAAGCAGAGGGAGAAACAGAAGAAGGGGAAGGAGCAGCAGAAGGTGAAGCAGAAGGAGACGCAGAAGCAGAAAGAGAAGCAGAAACAGAAGGAGAAGAAGAAGGAGAAGTTGAAGAATCAGAAGAAGCAGAAGCAGAAGCAGAAAGAGCAGCAGAAGAAGGAGAAGCAGAAGGAGAAGGAAAAGCAGGAGAAGCAGAAGAAGCAGAAGCAGAAGCGGGAGAAGCAGGAGAAGAAGAAGAAACAGAAGAAGGAGATGGAGCAGAAGGAGAAGCAGAAGCAGAAGGAGAAGCAGAAAGAGAAGCAGAAGAAGCAGTAGCAGGAGAAGCAGAAGCAGAAGAAACAGAAGAAGCCCAAGAACCAGAAGGAGAACCTGAAGCAGAAGGAGAAGCAGAAGCAGCAGAAGCTGGAAAAGCAGAAGCAGAAGAAACAGAACAAGCAGAAGAAGCAGAGGCAGGACGAGAAGCAGAAGAAGAAGAAGGAGAAAGAGAAGGATTAGGAGTAGGAGGAGCAGAAGCAGAATAAGAAGCAGAAAGAGAAGCAGAAGGAGAAGCAGAAGGAGAAACAGAAGAAGCAGAAGCAGGAGAAGCAGAAGCAGAATGAGAAGCACAAGAAGGAGAAATTGAAGGAGAAGGAGAATGAGACGGAGAAGCAGAAGGAGAAGTAGGAGAAGCAGAAGAAGAAGAAGCAGGAGAAGCAGAAGCAGAAGAAACAGAAGAAGGAGAAGAGCAGAAGCAGAAGCAGACGGAGAAGCAGAAGCAAAAGGAGAAGCAGAAGAAGCAGAAGCTGAAGCAGAAGAAGAAGAAACAGAAAAAGCAGAAGAAGCAGAAGAAGAAGCAGCAGGAGAAGCAGAAGAAGAAGAAGGAGAAAGAGAAGGATTAGGCGTAGGAGAAACAGAAGGATAAGCAGAAGCAGAAAGAGAAGGAGAAGGAGAAGCAGGAGAAGCAGAAGGAGCAGAAGCAGGAGAAACAGAAGCATAATGAAAGGCAGAAGAAGGAGAAATTGAAACAGAAGAAGATGCACAAGGAGAAGCAGAAGCAGTAGTAGAAGCAGAAGAAGGAGAAGCAGAAGGAGAAGCATAAAGAGAAACAGAAGAGAAGCAGGAGAAGCAGAAGCAGGAGAAGCAGAAGCAGAAGAAATAGAAGGAGGAGAGAAGCAGAAGTAGAAAGAGAAGCAGAAACAGAAGGAGAACAAGTAGGAGAAGCAGGAGAATCAGAAGAAGTAAAACTAGAAGCAGAAAGAGAAGGAGAAGAAGGAGAAGCAGAAGTAGAATCAGAAGAAACAGAAGAAGAAGAAGCAGAAGAAACAGAAGCAAAAGAAACAGAAGAAGGAGAAGTGCATAAGCAGAAGCAGAAGGAGAAGCAGAAGAAGAAGGAGAAGCAGAAAGAGAAGCAGGAGAAGCAGAAGAAGCAGGAGAAGCAGAAGCAGAAGAAACAGAAGAAGCCGAAGAAGCAGAAGGAGAATGTGAAGCAGAAGGAGAAACAGAAGAAGCACAATCTGAAGCAGAAGCAGAAGAAACAGAAATAGTAGAATAAACAGAAGCAGAAGCAGCAGGAGAAGCAGAAGAAGAAGAAGGAGAATGCAAAAGAGAAGGATTAGGAGTAGGAGAAGCAGAAGGATAAGCAGAAGCAGAAAGAGTAGCAGAAGGAGAAGCAGCACTAGAAGCAGGAGAAGCAGAAGAAGCAGATGCAGGAGAAGCAGAAAAAAACAGAAGACGCAGAAGCAGAATGAGAAGCAGAAGGAGAAATTGAAGAAGAAGGAGAAGCAGAAGAAGAAGGAGAAGGAAAGGGAGAAGCAGAAAGATAAGCAGAACGAGAAGCAGGAGAAGCGGAAGCAGGAAAAGCAAAAGCAGAAGAAACAGAAGAAGGAGAAGAAGCAGAAGCAGAAAGGAAAAGCAGAAACAGAAGGAAAAGCAGAAGGAGACGCAGGAGAAGCAGAAGAAGCAGCAGCAGGAGAAGCAGAAACAGAAGAAGCCGAAGAAACAGAAGCAGAACCTGAAGCAGAAGGAGAAGCAGGAGAAGGAGAAGAAGCAGAATCTGGAGAAGCAGAAGGAGAAGCAGAAGCAGAAAGAGAAGCAGACGAAGAGAAGCAGAACGAGAAGCAGGAGAAGCAGAAGAAGAAGAAACAGAAGAAGGAGAAGTAGCAGAAGCAGAAGGAGAAGCAGAAGGAGAAGCAGAAAGAGAAGCAGAAACAGAAGGAGAAGCAGAAAGAGAAGGAGGGGAAGCAGAAGAAGCAGAAGCATAAGAATCCGAAGAAGCAGAAGCAGAACCTGAAGCAGGAGAAATAAAAGAAGCAGAATGAGAAGCAGAAGGAGAAGCAGAAGCAGAAAGAGAATCAAAAGCAGAAGTAGAAGCAGAAGAAACAAAAGAAGCAGAAGCAGTAGTCGTTGTAGCAGAAGCAGAAGGAAAAGCAGTAGGAAAAGCAGAAGAACGAGAAGGAGAAGCAGAAGGAGAATCAGAAGGAGAAGCAGAAGAAGGAGAAGGAGAAGCAGAAGGAGAAGTAGCAGCAGAAAGAGAAGCAGAAGCAGAAGAAGATGCAGAAGGAGAAGCAGGAGAAGCAGAAGAAGCAGAAGCAGAAGAAGAAGTAGATGTAGGAGAAGGAGAAGGAGAAGGAAGGGCAGCAGAAGCAATAGGAGAAGCAGAAGTAGAAGCAGAAGAATGAGAAGAAGAAAGAGAAGCAGGAGAAGCACAAATGCTGAAGCAAGAGAAGCAGAAACAGAAGATAAAGAAGAAGAAGAAGAAGAAGAAGAAGAAGAAGAAGAAGAAGAAGAAGAAGAAGAAGAAGAAGAAGAAGAAGAAGAAGAAGAAGAAGAAGAAGAACCAGAAGGAGAAGCAGGAGAAGCAGAAGCAGGAGAAGCAGGAGAAGCAGAAGCAGAAGAAACAGAAGAAGGAGAAGAGCAGAAGCAGAAGGAGAAGCAGAAGCAGAAGGAGAAGCAGAATAAACAGAAGCTGAAGTAGAAGAAAGAGAAAAAGCAGAAGAAGCAGAAGAGGAAGCAGAAGGAGAAGCAGAAGCAGAAGAAGGAGAAGGAGAAAGAGAAGGATTTGGAGTAGAAGAAACAGAAGGATAAGCAGAAGCAGAAAGAAAAGGAGAAGGAGAAGCAGGAGAAGCAGAAGCAGGAGAAGCAGAAGCAGAATGAAAAGCAGAAGAATGAGAAATTGAAACAGAAGAAGATGCAGAAGAAGAAGCAGAAGCAGAAGGAGAAGCAGAAGTAGGAGGAGAAGGAGAAGCAGAAGAATAATCATAAGGAGAAACAGAAGGAGAAGAAGGAGAAGCAGAAGGAGAAGAAATAGAAGAAGCAGAAGGAGAAGCAGAAACAGAAGGAGATGCAGAAATAGAAGCAGAAGAAGCCGAAGAAGCAGAAGAAGAACCTGAAGCAGAAGGAGAAGCAGAAGAAGCAGAATCTGGAGAAGAAGAAGGAGAAGCAGAAGCAGAAAGAGAAGCAAAAGCAGAAGGAGAAGCAGAAGAAACAGAAGAAGCAGAAGCAATAGCAGAAGCAGAAGAAGCTGAAGATGCAGAAGCAGAAGAAGAAGCAGAAGGAAAAGAAGAAGAACAAGAAGGAGAAGGATAAACAGAAGGAGAAGCAGAAGGAGAAGCAGGAAAAGCAGAAGAAGCAGTAGCAGACGGAGAAGGAGAAGCAGAAGTAGTAGAAGAAGCATAAGGACAAGCACAAGCAGAAGGAGATGCAGAAGCAGAAGCAGAAAGAGAAGCAGACGAAGAGAAGCAGAACGAGAAGCAGGAGAAGCAGAAGAAGAAGAAACAGAAGAAGGAGAAGTAGCAGAAGCAGAAGGAGAAGCAGAAAGACAAGCAGAAACAGAAGGAGAAGCAGAAAGAGAAGGAGGGGAAGCAGAAGAAGCAGAAGCATAAGAATCCGAAGAAGCAGAAGCAGAACCTGAAGCAGGATTAGTAGAAGAAGCAGAATCTGGAGAAGCAGAATGATAAGCAGAAGGAGAAGCAGAAGCAGAAAGAGAATCAAAATAAGAAGTAGAAGCAGAAGAAACAGAAGAAGCAGAAGCAGTAGTCGTTGTAGCAGAAGCAGAAGGAGAAGCAGTAGGAAAAGCAGAAGAACGAGAAGGAGAAGGAGAAGCAGAAGGAGAATCAGAAGGAGAAGCAGAAGAAGGAGAAGCAGAAGCAGAAGCAGAAGAAGCAGCAGAAGGAAAAGCAGAAGCAGAAGAAGATGCAGAAGGAGAAGCAGGAGAAGCAGAAGAAGCAGAAGCAGCAGAAGAAGAAGAAGTAGGAGAAGGAGAAGGAGAAGGAAGGGCAGCAGAAGCAATAGGAGACGCAGAAGGAGAAGCAGAAGTATGAGCAGAAAGAGAAGCAGGAGAAGCAGAAGAAGCGGAAGCAGTAGAAGCAGAAGCAGAAGAAAAAGAACAAGCATGAGAAGCAGAAGCAGAGGGAGAAGGAGAAGATGTAGAAGCAGAAGGAGAAGCAGAAGGAAAAGCAGAAGAACGAGAAGGAGAAGGAGAAACAGAAGGAGAAGCAGAAGGAGAGGCAAAGGGAGAAGCCGAAGGAGAAGCAGGAAAAGCAGAAGAAGCAGAAGCAAAAGGTGAACCAAAAGAAGCAGGAGAAGCAGAAGAAGAAGCATAAGTACAAGCACAAGCAGAAGGAGATGCAGAACGAGAAGCAGGAGAAGCAGAAGAAGCAGAAGCTGAAGGAGAAGGAGAAGTAGGAAAAGGAGAAGGAGAAGGAGGAGAAGCAGAAGCAGAAGGAGAAGCAGAAGCAGAATGAGTAGCAGAAAGAGAAGCAGGAGAAGCACAAGAAGCAGAAGCAGGAGAACCCGAAAGAGAAGAAGAAGAAGAAGCAGAAACAGAAGCAGGAGAAGCTAAGAAGCAGAAGCAACTGAAGCAGAAGCAAAAGAAACAGAAGAAGCATAAGTAGCAGAAGCAAAAGCAGAAGTAGAAGCAGAAGAACGAGAAGGAGAAAGAGAAATATAAGGAGAAGCAGAAGGAGAAGCAGAAGCAGAAGGAGAAGCAGAAGTAGGAGAAGGAGAAGGAAGAGCAGCAGAAGCAAGAGGAGAAGCAGAAGGAGAAGCAGAAGCAGAATGAGAAGCAGAAAGAGAAGCAGTAGAAGCAGAAGAAGCAGGAAAAGCAGAAGCAAAAGAAAGAGAAGAAGAAGAAGAAGAAGAAGAAGAAGAAGAAGAAGAAGATGAAGAAGAAGAAGAAGATGAAGAAGATGAAAAAGAAGGAAGAAGAAGAAGGAGCAAAAGGAGAAGGAGAAGCAGGAGAAGAAGAAGCAGAAGAGGAAGAAGCAGAAGGAGAAGCAGAAGGAGAAGCAGAAAGAGAAGCAGGAGCAGCAGAAGAAGCAGAAGCAGGAGAAGCAGAAGCAGAAGAAAAAGAAGAAGCATGAGAAGCAGAACAGAGGGAGAAGGAGAAGATGTAAAAGCAGAAGGAGAAGCAGAAAGAAAAGCAGAAGAACGAGAAGGAGAAGGAGAAACCGAAGGAGAAGCAGAAGGAGAGGCAGAGGGAGAAGCCGAAGGAGAAGCAGGAAAAGCAGAAGAAGCAGAAGCAAAAGGTGAACCAAAAGAAGCAGGAGAAGCAGAAGAAGAAGCACAAGAACAAGCACAAGCAGAAGGAGATGCAGAAGGAGAAGGAGGAGAAGCAGAAGAATCAGAAGCTTTAGGAGAAGCAGAAGTAGGAGAAGGAGAAGGAGAAGGAGGAGAAGCAGAAGCAGAAGGAGAAGCAGAATCAGAATGAGTAGCAGAAAGAGAAGCAGGAGAAGCACAAGAAGCAGAAGCAGGAGAACCCGAAAGAGAAGAAGAAGAAGAAGCAGAAGCAGGAGAAGCTAAGAAGCAGAAGCAACTGAAGCAGAAGCAAAAGAAACAGAAGAAGCATAAGTAGCAGAAGTAAAAGCAGAAGTAGAAGCAGAAGAACGAGAAGGAGAAAGAGAAATATAAGGAGAAGCAGAAGCAGAAGGAGAAGCAGAAGTAGGAGAAGGAGAAGGAAGAGCAGCAGAAGCAATAGGAGAAGCAGAAGGAGAAGCAGAAGCAGAATGAGAAGCAGAAAGAGAAGCAGTAGAAGCAGAAGAAGCAGGAAAAGCAGAAGCAAAAGAAAGAGAAGAAGAAGAAGAAGAAGAAGAAGAAGAAGAAGAAGAAGAAGAAGAAGAAGAAGAAGAAGAAGAAGAAGAAGAAGAAGAAGAAGAAGAAGAAGAAGAAGAAGAGGAAGAGGAAGAGGAAGAAGAAGAAGAAGAAGAAGAAGAAGAAGAAGAAGAAGAAGAAGCATAAGGAAAAGGAGAAGCATAAGGAGAAGCAGTAGAAGCAGAAGAAGCAGAAGCAGGAGAAGCAGAAGCAGAAGAAAAAGAATAAGCATAAGAAGCAGAATCAGAGGGAGAAGGAGAAGGAGAAGCAGAAGGAGAAGCAGAAGCAGACAGAGAAGCAGAAACAGAAGGAGAACAAGAAGGAGAAGCAGGAGAATCAGAAGAAGTATAAGTAGAAGCAGAAAGAGAAGGAGAAGAAGGAGAAGCAGAAGTAGAAGTAGAATCAGAAGAAACAGAAGAAGAAGAAGCAGAAGAAACAGAAGCAAAAGAAACAGAAGAAGGAGAAGAGCAGAAGCAGAAGCAGAAGGAGAAGCAGAAGAAGAAGGAGAAGCAGAAAGAGAAGCAGGAGAAGCAGAAGAAGCAGGAGAAGCAGAAGAAGAAGAAACAGAAGAAGCAGAAGCAGAATCTGAAGCAGAAGGAGAAACAGAAGAAGCACAATCTGAAGCAGAAGCAGAAGAAACAGAAATAGTAGAATAAACAGAAGCAGAAGCAGCAGGAGAAGCAGAAGCAGAAGAAGGAGAAGGCAAAAGAAAAGGATTAGGAGTAGGAGAAGCAGAAAGATAAGCAGAAGCAGAAAGAGAAGCAGAAGGAGAAGCAGCACGAGAAGCAGAAGAAGCAGAAGAAGCAGAAGCAGGAGAAGCAGAAAAAACAGAAGACGCAGAAGCAGAATGAGAAGCAGAAGGAGAAATTGAAGCAGAAGGAGAAGCAGAAGAAGAAGGAGAAGGAAAGGGAGAAGCAGAAAGAGAAGCAGAACGAGAAGCAGGACAAGCAGCAGCAGGAGAAGCAGAAGAAACAGAAGGAGAAGAAGCAGAAGCAGAAGGAAAAGCAGAAACAGAAGGAAAAGCAGAAGGAGAAGACGCAGAAGCAGAAGAAACAGCAGCAGGAGAAGCAGAAGCAGAAGAAGACGAAGAAGCAGAAGCAGAACCTGAAGCAGAAGGAGAAGCAGGAGAAGGAGAAGAAGCAGAATCTGGAGAAGCAGAAGGAGAACCAGAAGCAGAAAGAGAAGCAAAAGCAGAAGGAAAAGCAGAAGGAGAATTAGAAGAAACAGAAGAAGCAGACGCAGTAGCAGAAGCAGCAGAAGATGCAGAAGCAGAAGGAGAAGCAGAAGGAAAAGTAGAAGTACGAGAAGGAGAAGGAGAAGGAGAAACAGAAGGAGAAGCAGAAAGAGAAGCAGAAGAAGGAGCAGGAGAAGGAAAAGCAGCAGGAGAAGCATAAAGAGCAACAGAAGGAGAAGCAGGAGATGCAGAAACAGGAGAAGCAGAAGCAGAAGAAACAGGAGAAGGACAAGAAGCAGAAGAAGAAGGAGAAGCAGAAACAGAAGGAAAAGCAGAAGGAGAAGCAGAAGAAGCAGCAGCAGGAGAAGCAGAAGCAGAAGAAGCCGAAGAAGCAGAAGCAGAACCTGAAGCAGAAGGAGAAGCAGGAGAAGGAGAAGAAGCAGAATCTGGAGAAGCAGAAGGAGAAGCAGAAGCAGAAAGAGAAGCAGACGAAGAGAAGCAGAACGAGAAGCAGGAGAAGCAGAAGAAGAAGAAACAGAAGAAGGAGAAGTAGCAGAAGCAGAAGGAGAAGCAGAAGGAGAAGCAGAAAGTGAAGTAGAAACACAAGGAGAAGCAGAAAGAGAAGGAGGGGAAGCAGAAGAAGCAGAAGCATAAGAATCCGAAGAAGCAGAAGCAGAACCTGAAGCAGGAGAAGTAGAAGAAGCAGAATCTGGAGAAGCAGAAGGAGAAGCAGAAGGAGAAGCAGAAGCAAAAAGAGAATCAAAAGCAGAAGTAGAAGCAGAAGAAACAAAAGAAGCAGAAGCAGTAGTCGTTGTAGCAGAAGGAAAAGCAGTAGGAAAAGCAGAAGAACGAGAAGGAGAAGCAGAAGGAGAAGGAGAATCAGAAGGAGAAGCAGAAGAAGGAGAAGCAGAAGCAGAAGCAGAAGAAGCAGTAGAAGGAGAAGCAGAAGCAGAAGATGCAGAAGGAGAAGCAGAAGAAGCAGAAGAAGAAGAAGAAGCAGAAGTAGGAGAAGGAGAAGGAGAAGGAAGGGCAGCAGAAGCAATAGGAGAAGGAGAAGCAGAAGCAGAAGAATGAGAAGAAGAAAGAGAAGCAGGAGAAGCACAAATGCAGAAGCAGGAGAAGCAGAAACAGAAGATACAGAAGAAGAAGAAGAAGAAGAAGAAGAAGAAGAAGAAGAAGAAGAAGAAGAAGAAGAAGAAGAAGAAGAAGAAGAAGAAGAAGAAGAAGAAGAAGAAGAAGAAGAAGGAGAAGAAGAAGCAAAAGAAGAAGGAGAAGCAGGAGAAGCAGAAGGAGAAGAAGAAGAAGTAGAAGTAGAAGCAGAAGGAGAAGTAGAAGAAGGAGAAGGAGGAGCAGAAGGACAAGCAGCAGGAGAAGCAGAAAGAGAAGCAGAAGAAGCAGGAGAAGCAGAAGCAGAAGAAAAAGAAGAAGCATGAGAAGCAGAAGCAGAGGGAGAAGGAGAAGATGTAGAAGCAGAAGGAGAAGCAGAAGGAAAAGCAGAAGAACGAGAAGGAGAAGGAGAAACAGAAGGAGAAGCAGAAGGAGAGGCAGAGGGAGAAGCCGAAGGAGAAGCAGGAAAATCAGAAGAAGCAGAAGCAAAAGGTGAACCAAAAGAAGCAGGAGAAGCAGAAGAAGAAGAAGAAGAAGCATAAGAACAAGCACAAGCAGAAGGAGATGCAGAAGGAGAAGCAGGAGAATCAGAAGAAGCAGAAACTGAAGGAGAAGCAGAAGTAGGAGAAGGAGAAGGAGGAGAAGCAGAAGCAGAAGGGGAAGCAGAAGCAGAATGAGTAGCAGAAAGAGAAGCAGGAGAAGCACAAGAAGCAGAAGCAGGAGAACCCGAAAGAGAAGAAGAAGAAGAAGCAGAAACAGAAGCAGGAGAAGCTAAGAAGCAGAAGCAACTGAAGCAGAAGCAAAAGAAACAGAAGAAGCATAAGTAGCAGAAGCAAAAGCAGAAGTAGAAGCAGAAGAACGAGAAGGAGAAGGAGAAAGAGAAATATAAGGAGAAGCAGAAGGAGAAGCAGAAGTAGGAGAAGGAGAAGGAAGAGCAGCAGAAGCAATAGGAGAAGCAGAAGGAGAAGCAGAAGCAGAATGAGAAGCAGAAAGAGAAGCAGTAGAAGCAGAAGAAGCAGGAAAAGCAGAAGCAGATGAAAGAGAAGAAGAAGAAGAAGAAGAAGAAGAAGAAGAAGAAGAAGAAGAAGAAGAAGAAGAAGAAGAAGAAGAAGAAGAAGAAGTAGAAGTAGAACAAGAAGAAGAAGAAGAAGAAGAAGAAGAAGAAGAAGAAGAAGAAGAAGAAGAAGAAGAAGAAGAAGAAGAAGAAGAAGAAGAAGAAGAAGAAGAAGAAGAAGAAGAAGAAGAAGGAGAAGGAGAAGAAGAAGAAGAAGGAGAAGGAGAAGAAGAAGAAGAGGAAGAAGAGGAAGAAGAAGAAAAAGAAGAAGAAGAAGAAGAAGAAGAAGAAGAAGAAGAAGAAGAAGAAGAAGAAGAAGAAGAAGAAGAAGAAGAAGGAGAAGCATAAGGAGAAGCATAAGGAGAAGCATAAGGAGAAGCATACGGAGAAGCAGTAGAAGCAGAAGAAGCAGAAGCAGGAGAAGCAGAATCAGAAGAAAAAGAATAAGCAAAAGAAGCAGAATCAGTGGGAGAAGCAGAAGAAGGAGAAGGCGAAGGAGCAGCAGAAGGAGAAGCAGAAGCAGAAGAATCAGGAGAAGCAGAAGCAGAAGAAACAGAAGAAGGAGAAGAGCAGAAGCAGAAGCAGAAGTAGAAACAGAAGCAGAAGGAGAAGGAGAAAGAGTAGCAGGAGAAGCAGAAGAAGCTGAAGCAGGAGAAGCAGAAGGAGAAGAAGCAGAAAAAGCAGAAGCAGAACCTGAACCAGAAGGAGAAGCAGGAGAAGCAGAAGCAGAAGAAACAGAAGAAGGAGAAGAGCAGAAGCAGAAGGAGAAGCAGAAGCAGAAGGAGAAGCAGAAGCAGAAGGAGAAGCAGAATAAACAGAAGCTGAAGTAGAAGAAAGAGAAAAAGCAGAAGAAGCAGAAGAGGAAGCAGAAGGAGAAGCAGAAGCAGAAGAAGGAGAAGGAGAAAGAGAAGGATTTGGAGTAGAAGAAACAGAAGGATAAGCAGAAGCAGAAAGAAAAGGAGAAGGAGAAGCAGGAGAAGCAGAAGCAGGAGAAGCAGAAGCAGAATGAAAAGCAGAAGAATGAGAAATTGAAACAGAAGAAGATGCAGAAGAAGAAGCAGAAGCAGAAGGAGAAGCAGAAGTAGGAGGAGAAGGAGAAGCAGAAGGATAATCATAAGGAGAAACAGAAGGAGAAGAAGGAGAAGCAGAAGGAGAAGAAATAGAAGAAGCAGAAGCAGAAGGAGAAGCAGAAACAGAAGGAGATGCAGAAATAGAAGCAGAAGAAGCCGAAGAAGCAGAAGAAGAACCTGAAGCAGAAGGAGAAGCAGAAGAAGCAGAATCTGGAGAAGAAGAAGGAGAAGCAGAAGCAGAAAGAGAAGCAAAAGCAGAAGGAGAAGCAGAAGAAACAGAAGAAGCAGAAGCAGTAGCAGAAGAAGCTGAAGATGCAGAAGCAGAAGAAGAAGCAGAAGGAAAAGAAGAAGAACAAGAAGGAGAAGGAGAAGCAGAAGGAGAAGCAGAAGGAGAAGCAGAAGGAAAAGCAGAAGAAGCAGTAGCAGACGGAGAAGGAGAAGCAGAAGTAGTAAAAGTAGTAGAAGAAGCATAAGGACAAGCACAAGCAGAAGGAGATGCAGAAGCAGAAGAAGATGCAGAAGCAGAAGGAGAAGCAGAAGGAAAAGTAGAAGTACGAGAAGGAGAAGGAGAAGGAGAAACAGAAGGAGAAGCAGAAAGAGAAGCAGAAGAAGGAGCAGGAGAAGGAAAAGCAGCAGGAGAAGCATAAAGAGAAACAGAAGGAGAAGCAGGAGATGCAGAAACAGGAGAAGCATAAGCAGAAGAAACAGGAGAAGGACAAGAAGCAGAAGCAGAAGGAGAAGCAGAAACAGAAGGAAAAGCAGAAGGAGAAGCAGGAGAAGCAGAAGAAGCAACAGCAGGAGAAGCAGAAGCAGAAGAAGCCGAAGAAGAAGAAGCAGAACCTGAAGCAGAAGGAGAAGCAGGAGAAGGAGAAGAAGCAGAATCTGGAGAAGCAGAAGGAGAAGCAGAAGCAGAAAGAGAAGCAGACGAAGAGAAGCAGAACGAGAAGGAGGAGAAGGAGAAGAAGAAGAAACAGAAGAAGGAGAAGTAGCAGAAGCAGAAGGAGAAGCAGAAGGAGAAGCAGAAAGAGAAGCAGAAACAGAAGGAGAAGCAGAAACAGAAGGAGGGGAAGCAGAAGAAGCAGAAGCATAAGAATCCGAAGAAGCAGAAGCAGAACCTGAAGCAGGAGAAGTAGAAGAAGCAGTATCTGGAGAAGCAGAATGAGAAGCAGAAGGAGAAGCAGAAGCAAAAAGAGAATCAAAAGCAGAAGTAGAAGCAGAAGAAACAAAAGAAGCAGAAGCAGTAATCGTTGTAGCAGAAGGAAAAGCAGTAGCAAAAGCAGAAGAACGAGAAGGAGAAGCAGAAGGAGAATCAGAAGGAGAAGCAGAAGAAGGAGAAGGAGAAGCAGAAGAAGAAGAAGCAGCAGAAGGAGAAGCAGAAGGAGAAGAAGATGCAGAAGGAGAAGCAGAAGAAGCAGAAGCAGAAGAAGAAGCAGAAGTAGGAGAAGGAGAAGGAGAAGGAAGGGCAGCAGAAGCAATAGGAGAAGCAGAAGGAGAAGCAGAAGAATGAGAAGAAGAAAGTG
>NW_012289115.1:0-4494 GCF_000151885.1 Dipodomys ordii | reverse complement strand
AAGAAGAAGAAGAAGAAGAAGAAGAAGAAGAAGAAGAAGAAGAAGAAGAAGAAGAAGAAGAAGAAGAAGAAGGAGAGGAAGGAGAAGAAGAAGAAGGAGAAGAAGAGGAAGAAGAAGAAGAAGAAGAAGAAGAAGAAGAAGAAGAAGAAGAAGAAGAAGAAGAAGAAGAAGAAGAAGAAGAAGAAGAAGAAGAAGGAAAAGAAGAAGAAGAAGGAGAAGCATAAGGAGAAGCATAAGGAGAAGCAGTAGAAGCAGAAGAAGCAGAAGCAGGAGAAGCAGAATCAGAAGAAAAAGAACAAGCAAAAGAAGCAGAATCAGTGGGAGAAGCAGAAGAAGGAGAAGGAGAAGGAGCAGCAGAAGGAGAAGCAGAAGCAGAAGAATCAGAAGAAGCAGAAGCAGAAGAAACAGAAGAAGGAGAAGAGCAGAAGCAGAAGCAGAAGTAGAAACAGAAGCAGAAGGAGAAGGAGAAAGAGTAGCAGGAGAAGCAGAAGAAGCTGAAGCAGGAGAAGCAGAAGGAGAAGAAGCAGAAAAAGCAGAAGCAGAACCTGAACCAGAAGGAGAAGCAGAAGCAGAAGAAGCAGGAGAAGCAGAAGCAGAAGAAACAGAAGAAGGAGAAGAGCAGAAGCAGAAGCAGAAGGAGAAGCAGAAGGAGAAGCAGAATAAGCAGAAGCTGAAGTAAAAGAAAGGGAAAAAGCAGAAGAAGCAGAAGAGGAAGCAGCAGGAGAAGCAGAAGCAGAAGAAGGAGAAGGAGAAAGAGAAGGGTTTGGAGTAGAAGAAAGAGAAGGATAAGAAGAAGCAGAAAGAGAAGGAGAAGGAGAAGCAGGAGAAGCAGAAACAAGAGAAGCAGAAGCAGAATGAAAAGCAGAAGAAGGAGAAATTGAAACAGAAGAAGATGCAGAAGGAGAAGCAGAAGCAGAAGGAGAAGCAGAAGGAGAAGGAGGAGAAGGAGAAGCAGAAGGATAATCATAAAGAGAAACAGAAGGAGAAGAAGCAGAAGCGGCAGAAGCAGAAGGAGAAGAAATAGAAGAAGGAGAAGAAGCAGAAGGAGAAGCAGAAACAGGAGATGCAGAAATAGAAGCAGAAGAAGCCGAAGAAGCAGAAGAAGAACCTGAAGCAGAAGGAGAAGCAGAAGAAGCAGAATCTGGAGAAGAAGAAGGAGAAGCAGAAGCAGAAAGAGAAGCAAAAGCAGAAGGAGAAGCAGAAGAAACAAAAAAGCAGAAGCAGTAGTCGTTGTAGCAGAAGCAGAAGGAAAAGCAGTAGGAAAAGCAGAAGAACGAGAAGGAGAAGGAGAAGCAGAAGGAGAAACAGAAGGAGAAGCAGAAGAAGGAGAAGGAGAAGCAGAAGCAGAAGAAGCAGCAGAAGGAGAAGCAGAAGAAGCAGAAGATGCAGAAGGAGAAGCAGGAGAAGCAGAAGAAGCAAAAGCAGAAGGAGAAGAAGAAGTAGGAGAAGGAGAAGGAGAAGGAAGGGCAGCAGAAGCAATAGGAGAAGCAGAAGGAGAAGCAGAAGAATGAGAAGAAGAAAGAGAAGCAGGAGAAGCACAAATGCAGAAGCAGGAGAAGCAGAAACAGAAGATACAGAAGAAGAAGAAGAAGAAGAAGAAGAAGAAGAAGAAGAAGAAGAAGAAGAAGAAGAAGAAGAAGAAGAAGAAGAAGAAGAAGAAGAAGAAGAAGAAGAAGAAGAAGAAGAAGAAAAAGAAGAAGAAGAAGAAGGAGAAGAAGAAGAAGAAGAAGACGAAGAAGAAGAAGAAGAAGAAGAAGAAGAAGAAGAAGAAGAAGAAGAAGAAGAAGAAGAAGAAGAAGAAGAAGAAGAAGAAGAAGAAGAAGAAGAAGAAGAAGAAGAAGGAGAAGGAGAAGCGAAAGGAGAAGCAGTAGAAGCAGAAGAAGCAGAATCAGGAGAAGCAGAAGCAGAAGAAAAAGAATAAGCAAAAGAAGCAGAAGAAGAAGCAGTGGGAGAAGCAGAAGAAGGAGAAGGAGCAGCAGAAGGAGAAGCAGAAGCAGAAAGAGAAGCAGAAACAGAAGTAGAACAAGTAGGAGAAGCAGGAGAAGCAGAAGAAGCAGAAGTAGAAGCAGAAAGAGGAGAAGAAGGAGAAGCAGAAGTAGAATCAGAAGAAACAGAAGAAGAAGAAACAGAGGCAAAAGAAACAGAAGAAGGAGAAGAGCAGAAGCAGAAGCAGAAGGAGAAGCAGAAGGAGAAGCAGAAAGAGAAGCAGGAGAAGTAGAAGAAGCAGAAGCAGAAGAAACAGGAGAAACCGAAGAAGCAGAAGCAGAATCTGAAGCAGGAGAAAGAGAAGAAGCACAATCTGAAGAAGAAGCAGAAGAAACAGAAATAGTACAATAAGCAGAAGCAGAAGCAGCAGGAAAAGCAGAAGAAGAAGAAGGAGAAGGCGAAAGAGAAGGCTTAGGATTAGGAGAAGCAAAAGGATAAGCAGAAGCAGAAAGAGACGCAGAAGGAGAAGCTGCACGAGAAGTAGGAGATTCAGGAGAAGCAGAAGAAGCAGAATCTGGAGAAGAAGAAGGAGAACCAGAAGGAGAAGCAGAAGCAGAAAGAGAAGCAAAAGCAGAAGGAGAAACAGAAGAAGCAGAAGAAGCAGAGGCAGTAGCAGAAGAAGCAGAAGATGCAGAAGCAGAAGGAGAAGCACAAGGAAAAGCAGAAGAACGAGAAGGAGAAGGAGAAACAGAAGGAGAAGCAGAAGGAGAAGCAGTAGAAGAAGCAGAAAAACAAGCAGGAGAAGCAGAAGCAGAAAGAGAAGTAGAAGCAGAAGAAGCAGAAGTAGAAGAAGAAGCAGTAGAACCATAAGAAGCAGAAGCAGGAGAAGCAGAAGAACAAGAACAAGCATAAGAAGCAGAAGCAGAAGCAGAGGGAGAAACAGAAGGAGGAGAAGGAGCAGCAGAAGGGGAAGCAGAAGGAGATGCAGAAGGAGAAAGAGAACCAGAAACTGAAGGAGAAGAAGAAGGATTAGTTGGAGAATCAGATGAAGCAGAAGCAGAAAGAGAAGCAGAAGCAGATGAGAAGCAGATGAGGAGAAGCAGAAACAGAGGAAATGAAGGAGAAGCAGAAGAAGCAGAAGCGGGAGAAGCAGAAGAAGATGAAGAAGAAACAGAAGAAGGAGAAGGAGCAGAAGGAGAAGCAGAAGCAAAAGGAGAAGCAGAAAGAGAAGCAGAAGAAGCATTAGCAGGAGAATCAGAAGCAGAAGAAACAGAAGAAGCCGAAGAAGCAGAAGCAGGACCTGAAGCAGAAGAAACAGAACAAGCAGAAGAAGAAGAAGCAGAACGAGAAGCAGAAGAAGAAGAAGGAGAAGGAGAAAGAGAAGGATTAGGAGTAGGAAGAGCAGAAGGAAAATCAGAAGCAGAACGAGAAGCAGAAGGAGCAGGAGAAGGAGAAGCAGAAGGAGAATCGGAAGGAAAAGCAGAAGAAGGAGAAGTAGAAGCAGAAGAAGCAGCAGAAGGAGAAGCAGAAGCAGAAGAAACAGGAGAAGCCGAAGAAGCAGAAGCAGAATCTGAAGCAGGAGAAGCAGAAGAAGCACAATCTGAAGCAGAAGCAGAAGAAATAGAAATAGTAGAATAAGCAGAAGCAGAAGCAGCAGGTGAAGCAGAAGAAGAAGAAGGAGAAGGCGAAAAAGAAGGATTAGGAGTAGGAGAAGCAAAACGATAAGCAGAAGCAGAAAGAGACGCAGAAGGAGAAGCAGCACGAGAAGTAGGAGAAGCAGGAGAAGCAGAAGCAGAAGAAGCAGAAGAAAAAGAAGACGCAGAAGCAGAATGAGAAGCAGAAGGAGAAATTGAAACAGAAGCAGAAGGAGAAGCAGAAGCAGAAGAAGGAGAAGGAGAAGGAGAAGCAGAAAGAGAAGCAGAACGAGAAGCAGGAGACGCAGAAACAGGAGAAGCAGAAGCAGAAGAAACAGAAGAAGGTGAAGAAGCAGAAGCAGAAGGAGAAGCAGAAACAGAAGGAAAAGCAGAAAGAGAAGCAGGAGAAACAGGAGAAGCAGCAGCAGGAGAAGCAGAAACAGAAGAAGCTGAAGAAGCAGAAGCAGAACCTGAAGCAGAAGGGGAAGCAGGAGAAGCAGAAGAAGCAGAATCTGGAGAAGCAGAAGGAGAAGCAGAAGCAGAAAGAGAAGCAAAAGCAAAAGGAGAAGCAGAAGAAACAGAAGAAGCAGAGGCAGTACCAGAAGAAGCAGAATATGCAGAAGCAGAAGGAGAAGCACAAGGAAAAGCAGAAGAACGAGAAGGAGAAGGAGAAACAGGAGAAGCAGAAAGAGAAGCAGAAGAAGGAGCAGGAGAAGGAAAAGCAGCAGGAGAAGCAGAAAGAGCAGCAGAAGGAGAAGCAGGAGATGCAGAAACAGGAGAAGCAGAAGCAGAAGAAACAGGAGAAGGACAAGAAGCAGAAGCAGAAGGAGAAGCAGAAAGAGAAGGAGGGGAAGCAGAAGAAGCAGAAGCAGGAGAGGCAGAAGATTAAGAATCCGAAGAAGCAGAAGCACAACCTGAAGCAGAAGGAGAAGCA
>NW_012289114.1:0-755 GCF_000151885.1 Dipodomys ordii | reverse complement strand
GGCCTCGGGGACGGGACCGCGCCGGCGGGCTGCTCCCCGGGACCCCCTCACTTTGAGAGGGGACTCCCCTTAGCGCGGGCGCGCGTCCTGCGGGCTCACCTTGGCTGGAGCGAGCGCTTCGGGGCGCCGGGGGGGGGAATCGGGCCTCGGGGGGAGGTGGGGAGCACGGACTGTGGGTCCGCCGGGGCCACGGCCAGGGCCGGCGCCCCCGGATCTCCGCGCGCCCGCCGGCCGCGCAGCGAGCGGGGCCCGCGCCGTCCCTGCGGTTCATCCGCCCCCGAGGGGAGACGCCGTCCGTCCCCGCTCCCGCGCGCCGGCTCGCGGTTGGGACCGAGGCTCCGGCTCGAGAGTTTCCCGAAGTTGCTGCCGACCGGCGGGCGGGCTGCGCGGGGAACGCGCTCGGCCGTCCTGGAGAGCGCCCAACGCTCCCAGTGCGCCCGCCCGGGACGGGCCCCGGCCTCCTCCCGAGCGGCCCCGCCGCGCAGCTTAACCCTCGCCTCGCCGAAAACACAGCGGCGCCTCCTTTTATTTAAAGTATCCTGGTGTTGTTTGTGCCTGCTGCCACCTGGGCTTGAACTCGGGGCCTTGCGCTCTGGCTGAGCGTTCTGGATCACTCACAGCTGGGCCTCCACCATTGGCGCCCTCCCTTCCTCCCCTACAGCCTGTTGCTGGGTTAATTGGAGAGTGTAGTCTCCGGGACTTTTCTGCCTGGAGAGGCTTGGAACTTGGATCTTGCAGAGCCAGAGTAGCTGGGA
>NW_012289113.1:0-18269 GCF_000151885.1 Dipodomys ordii | reverse complement strand
GAAGCAGAAGGAGAAGCAGAAAGAGAAGCAGGTAAAGCATGTAAGAAGAAGAAGCAGAAGGAGAATCAGAAGGAGAAGGAGAAGCAGAAGCAGAAGAAGATGCAGAAGGAGAAGCAGAAGAAGCAGAAGCAGAAGGAGAAGCAGGAAAAGCAGAAGAAGCAGAAACAAAAGGTGAAGCAAAAGAAGGAGAAGGAGAAGCAGAGGCTGAAGAAGAAGCATAAGGACAAGCACAAGCAGAAGGAGATGCAGAAGGAGAAGCAGGAGAAGCAGAAGAAGCAGAAGCTGAAAGAGAAGCAGAAGTAGGAGAAGGAGAAGGAGGAGAAGCAGAAGCAGAAGGAGAAGCAGAAGCAGAAGGAGAAGCAGAAAGAGAAGCAGGAGGAGGACAAGAATCAGGAGAAGCCGAAAGAGAAGAAGCAGAAACAGAAGCAGAAGGAGAAGCAGCAGAAGAAGTAGAACCAGAAATTCAGGCATGAGAAACAGAAGAAGCAGAAGCAGAAGGAGAAGCAAAAAGAGAAGCAGAAGGAGAAGTAGAAAAAGCAGCAGAAGAAGCAGAAAAACAAGTAGGAGAAGCAGAAGCAGAAAGAGAAGTAGAAGCAGAAGAAGCAGAAGGAGAAGAAGAAGCAGTAGAAGCATAAGAAACAGAAGCAGGAGAAGCAGAACCAGAAGAAAAGAAGAAGCATGAGAAGCAGAAGCAGAGGGAGAAACAGAAGAAGGAGACGGAGCAGCAGAAGGTGAAGCAGAAGGAGATGCAGAAGCAGAAAGAGAAGCAGAAATAGAAGAAGAAGAAGGAGAAGTTGGAGAATCAGAAGAAGCAGAAGCAGAAAGAGAAGCAGAAGAAGGAGAAGGAGAAGCAGAAGGAGAAGGACAAGCAGGAGAAGCAGAAGAAGCAGAAGTGGGAGAAGCAGCAGAAGAAGAAGAAACAGAAGAAGGAGAAGGAGCAGAAGGAGAAGCAGAACCAGAAGGAGAAGCAGAAAGAGAAGCAGAAGAAGCAGAAGAAGCAGTAGCAAGAGAAGCAGAAGCAGAAGAAACAGGAGAAGCCGAAGAATCAGAAGGAGAACCTGAAGCAGAAGGAGAAGCAGAAGCAGCGGAAGCTGGAAAAGCAGAAGCAGAAGAAACCGAACAAGCAGAAGAAGCAGAAGCAGAACGAGAAGCAGAAGAAGAAGGAGAAAGAGAAGGATTAGGAGTAGGAGGAGCAGAAGCAGAATAAGAAGCAGAAAGAGAAGCAGAAGGAGAAGCAGAAGGAGAAACAGAAGAAGCAGAAGCAAGAGAAGCAGAAGCAGAATGAGAAGCACAAGAAGGAGAAATTGAAGGAGAAGGAGAAGGAGACGGAGAAGCAGAAGGAGAAGTAGGAGAAGCAGAAGAAGAAGAAGCAGGAGAAGCAGAAACAGAAGAAGCAGAAGGAGAAGAGCAGAAGCAGAAGGAGAAGCAGAAGGAGAAGCAGAAGAAGCAGAAGCTGAAGCAGAAGAAGAAGAAACAGAAAAAGCAGAAGAAGCAGAAGAAGAAGCAGCAGGAGAAGCAGAAGAAGAAGAAGCAGAAGGAGAAAGAGAAGGATTAGGAGTAGGAGAAACAGAAGGATAAGCCGAAGCAGAAAGAGAAGGAGAAGGAGAAGCAGGAGAAGCAGAAGAAGCAGAAGCATGAGAAGCAGAAGCAGAATGAAAAGCAGAAGAAGGAGAAATTGAAACAGAAGAAGATGCAGAAGGAGAAGCAGAAGCAGAAGCAGAAGTAGAAGCAGAAGAAGGAGAAGCAGAAGGAGAAGCATAAAGAGAAACAGAAGGAGAAGCAGGAGAACAGAAGCAGGAGAAGCAGAATCAAAAGAAATAGAAGAAGGATAAAAAGCAGAAGCAGAAAGAGAAGCAGAAAGAGAAGGAGAAGCAGAAATAGAAGCAGAAGAAGCTGAAGAAGCAGAAGCAGAACCTGAAGCAGAAGGAGAAGCAGGAGAAGCAGAAGAAGCAGAATCTGGAGAAGAAGGAGAACCAGAAGGAGAAGCAGAAGCAGAAAGAGTACAAAAGCAGGAGAAGCAGAAAGAGAAGCAGAAGAAACAGAAGAAGCAGAACAGAAGCAGTAGCAGAAGAAGCTGAAGATGCAGAAGCAGATAGAGAAGCAGCAGGAATAGCAGAATAACGAGAAGGAGAAACAGAAGGAGAAGAAGAATGAGAAGCAGAAGGAGAAGCAGGAAAAAGAGAAGAAGCAGAAACAGACGGAGAAGCAGAAGGAGAAGCAGAAGCAGAAGAAGAAGCAGAAGGAAAAGCACAAGCAGAAGGAGATGCAGAAGGAGTAGCAGGAGAAGCAGAAGAAGCAGAAGCAGAAGGAGAAGAAGAAGGAGAAGAAGCAGAATCAGAAGAAGCAGAAGGAGAAGTAGAAAGAGAAGCCGACGAAGAGAAGCAGAACGAGAAGCAGGAGAAGCAGAAGAAGCAGAGCGTGAGAAGCAGAAGCAAAAGAAACAGAAGAAATAGAAGGAGCAGAAGCAGAAGGAGAAGCAGAAGCAGAAGGAGAAGCAGAAAGAGAAGCAGGAGAAGCAGAAGAAGCAGGAGAAGCAGAAGCAGAAGAAACAGGAGAAGCCGAAGAAGCAGAAGCAGAATCTGAAGCAGAAGGAGAAAGAGAAGAAGCACAATCTGAAGCAGAAGCAGAAGAAACAAAAATAGTAGAATAAGCAGAAGCAGAAGCAGCAGGAGAAGCAGAAGAAGAAGTTGGAGAAGGCGAAAGAGGAAGATTAGGAGTAGGAGAAGCAAAAGGATAAGCAGAAGCAGAAAGAGACGCAGAAGGAGAAACAGCAAGAGAAGTAGGAGAAGCAGGAGAAGCAGAAGCAGGAGAAGCAGAAGAAACAGAAGACGCAGAAGCAGAATGAGAAGCAGAAGGAGAAATTGAAGCAGAAGCAGAAGCAGAAGGAGAAACAGAAGCAGAAGGAGAAGGAGAAGGAGAAGCAGAAAGAGAAGCCGAACGAGAAGCAGGAGAAGCAGAAGCAGGATAAGCAGAAACAGAAGAAACAGAAGAAGGAGAAGAAACAGAAGGAGAAGCAGAAACAGAAGGAAAAGCAGAAAGAGAAGCAGGAGAAGCAGAAGAAGCAGCAGCAGGAGAAGCAGAAGCAGAAGAAGCAGAAGCAGAACCTGAAGCAGAAGGAGAAGCAGGAGAAGCAGAATCTGGAGAAGCAGAAGGAGAAGCAGAGGCAGAAAGAGAAGCAAAAGCAGAAGGAGAAGCAGAAATAGAAGCAGAAGAAACAGAAGAAGCAGAGGCAGTAGCAGAAGAAGCAGAAGATGCAGAAGCAGAAGAAGCAGAAGGAAAAGCAGAAGAACGAGAAGGTGAAGGAGAAGGAGAAACAGAAGGAGAAGCAGAAAGAGAAGCAGAAGAAGGAGCAGGAGAAGGAAAAGCAGCAGGAGAAGCAGAAAGAGCAGCAGAATGAGGAGCAGGAGATGCAGAAACAGGAGAAGCCTAAGCAGAACAAACAGGAGAAGGACAAGAAGCAGAAGCAGAAGGAGAAGCAGATACAGAAGGAGAAGCAGAAAGAGAAGGAGGGGAATCAGAAGAAGCTGAAGCAGGAGAAGCGGAAGCATAAGAATCCGAAGAAGCAGAAGGAGAACCTGAAGCAGAAGGAGAAGCAGGAGAAGCAGAAGAATCAGAATCTGGAGAAGCAGAAAGAGAAGCAGAAGGAGAAGCAGAAGCAGAAAGAGAATCAAAAGCAGAAGGAGAAGCAGAAGAAACAGAAGAAGTAGAAGCAGTAGCAGTGGTAGCAGAAGTAGAAGGAGAAGCAGAAGGAAAAGCAGAAGAACAATAAGGTGAAGGGAAACAGAAGGAGAAGCAGTAGGAGAATAAGAAGGAAAAGCAGAAGAAGGAGAAGCAGAAGCAGAAGAAGATGCAGAAGGAGAAGCAGAAGAAGCAGAAGCAGAACGAGAAGCAGGAAAAGCAGAAGAAGCAGAAGCAAAAGGAGAAGCAAAAGAAGGAGAAGGAGAAGGAGGAGAAGCAGAAGCAGAAGCAGAAGCGGAATGAGAAGCAGAAAGAGAAGCAGGAGAAGCACAAGAAGCAGAAGCAGGAGAAGCCGAAAGAGAAGAAGCAGAAGAAGCAGAATCAGAAGCAGAATTAGAAGCAGAAGCAGAACGAGAAGCAGCAGAAGAAGTAGAACCAGAAATTCAGGCAGGACAAACAGAAGAAGTAGAAGCAGAAGCAGAAGGAGAAGCAAAAAGAGAAGCAGTAGGAGAAGTAGAAGAAGCAGCAGAAGGAGAAGCAGCAGAAGAAGCATAAAAACAAGCAGGAGAAGCAGAAGCAGAAAGACAAGTAGAAGCAGAAGAAGCAGAAGCAGAAGAAGAAGCAGTAGAAGCACAAGAAACAGAAGCAGGAGAAGCAGAAGCAGAAGAAAAAGAAGAAGCATAAGAAGCAGAAGCAGAGGGAGAAACAGAAGAAGGAGAAAGTCAGCAGAATGTGAAGCAGAAGGAGATGCAGAAGCAGAAAGAGAAGCAGAAACAGAAGGAGAAGAAGACGGAGAAGTTGGAGAATCAGAAGAAGCAGAAGCAGAAGAAGAAAGAGAAGGAGAAGAAGGAGAAGGAGAAGCAGAAGGAGAAGGACAAGGAGGAGAAGCAGAAGAAGCAGAAGCGAGAGGAACAGAAGAAGAAGAAGAAGAAACAGAAGAAAGAGAAGGAGCAGAAGGAGAAGCAGAAGCAGAAGGAGAAGCAAAATAGAAGCAGAAGAAGCTGAAGAAGCAGTAGCAGGAGAAGCAGAAGCAGAAGAAACAGAAGAAGCCCAAGAAGCAGAAGGAGAACCTGAAGCAGAAGGAGAAGCAGAAGCAGCAGAAGCTGGAAAAGTAGAAGCAGAAGAAACAGAACAAGCAGAAGAAGCAGAAGAAGAACGAGAAGCAGAAGAAGAACAAGGAGAAAGAGAAGGATTAGGAGTAGGAGAAACAGAAGGATAAGCAGAATCAGAAAGAGAAGGAGAATGAGAAGGAGAAGCAGGAGAAGCAGAAGAAGCAGAAGCAGGAGAAGCAGAAGCAGAATGAAAAGCAGAAGAAGGAGAAATTGAAACAGAAGAAGATGCAGAAGGAGAAGCAGAAGCAGTAGTAGAAGCAGAAGGAGAAGCAGAAGGAGAAGCATAAAGAGAAACAGAAGGAGAAGCAGGAGAAGCAGAAGCAGGAGAAGCAGAATCAGAAGAAATAGTAGAAGGAGAAAAAGCAGAAGCAGAAAGAGAAGCAGAAACAGAAGGAGAAGCAAAAATAGAAGCAGAAGAAGCCGAAGAAGCAAAAGCAGAACCTAAAGCAGAAGGAGAAGCAGGAGAAGCAGAAGAAGCAGAATCTGGAGAAGAAGAAGGAGAACCAGAAGGAGAAGCAGAAGCAGAAAGAGAAGCAAAAGCAGAAGGAGAAGCAGAAGGAGAAGCAGAAGAAACAGAAGAAGCAGAATCAGTAGCAGAAGAAGCTGAAGATGCAGAACCAGAAAGAGAAGCAGAAGGAATAGCAGAAGAACGAGAAGGAGAAACAGAAGGAGCAGCAGAAGGAGACGCAGGAAAAGCAGAAGAAACAGAAGCAGACGGAGAAGAAGGAGAAGGAGAAGCCGAAGCAGAAGAAGAAGCAGAAGGAAAAGCACAAGCAGAAGGAGATGCAGAAGGAGAAGCAGGAGATGCAGAAGAAGCAGAAGCAAAAGGAGAAGAAGAAGGAGAAGAATCAGAATCAGAAGAAGCAGAAGCAGAAATAGAAAGAGAAGCCGACGAAGAGAAGCAGAACGAGAAGCAGGAGAAGCAGGAGAAGCACAAGCGGGAGAAGCAGAAGAAGAAGAAACAGAAGAAGGAGAAGGAGCAGAAGCAGAAGAGCAGAAGAAGCAGAAGCAGGAGAAGCAGAAGGAGAAGAAACAGGAGAAGGACAAGAAGCAGAAGCAGAAGCAGAAGGAGAAGCAGAAACAGAAGGAGAAGCCGAAAGAGAAAGAGGGGAAGCAGAAGAAGCAGAAGCAGGAGAAGTAGAAGCATAAGAATCCGAAGTAGCAGAAGCAGAACCTGAAGCAGAAGGAGAAGCAGGAGAAGCAGAAGAAGCCGAATCTGGAGAAGCAGAATGAGAAGCTGAAGTAGAAGCAGAAGCAGAAGCAGAATGAGAATCAAAAGCAGAAGGAGAAGCAGAAGAAACAGAAGAAGCAGAAGCAGTAGCAGTTGCAGCAGAAGCAGAAGGAGAAGCAGAAGGAAAAGCAGAAGAACGAGAAGGAGAAGGAGAAACAGAAGGAGAAGAAGAAGGAGAATCAGAAGGAGAAGCAGAAGAAACAGAAGGAGAAGCAGAAGGAGAAACAGAAGCAGAAGAAACATAAGAAATAGAAGCAGAAGCAGAAGAAGATGCAGAAGGAGAAGCAGGAGAAGCAGAAGAAGCAGAAGCAGAAGGAGAAGTAGAAGAAGGAGAAGGAGAAGGAAGAGCCGCAAAAGCAATAGGAGAAGCAGAAAGAGAAGCAGAAGCAGAGTGAGAAGCAGAAAGAGAAGCAGTAGAAGCAGAAGAAACAGAAGAAGCAGAGGCAGTAGCAGAAGAAGCAGAAGATGCAGAAGAAGAAGGAGAAGCAGAAGGAAAAGCAGAAGAACGAGAAGGAGAAGGAGAAGGAGAAACAGAATGAGAAGCAGAAAGAGAAGCAGAAGAAGGAGCAGGAGAAGGAAAAGCAGCAGGAGAAGCAGAAAGAGAAGCAGAAGGAGAAGCAGGAGATGCAGAAACAGGAGAAGCAGAAGCAGAAGAAACAGGAGAAGGACAAGAAGCAGAAGCAGAAGGAGAAGCAGAAACAGAAGGAGAAGCAGAAAGAGAAGGAGGGGAAGCAGAAGAAGCAGACAGAGAAGCAGAAGAAGGAGAAGGAGAAGCCAGAGCAGAAGAAGAAGCAGAAGGAAAAGCACAAGCAGAAGGAGATGCAGAAGGAGAGGCAGGAAATGCAGAAGACACAGAAGCAGAAGGAGAAGAAGAAGGAGAAGAATCAGAATCAGAAGAAGCAGAAGCAGAAATAGAAAGAGAAGCCGACGAAGAGAAGCAGAACGAGAAGCAGGAGAAGCAGAAGAAGCACAAGCGGGAGAAGCAGAAGAAGAAGAAACAGAAGAAAGAGAAGGAGCAGAAGCAGGAGAAGCAGAAAGAGAAGCAGGAAAAGCAGAAGAAGCAGAAGCAGGAGAAGCAGAAGGAGAAAAAACAGGAGAAGGACAAGAAGCAGAAAGAGAAGCAGTAGAAGCAGAAGAGGCAGGAAAAGCAGAAGCAGAAGAAAGAGAAGAAGAAGAAGACGACGAAGAAGAAGAAGCAGCAGCAGCATAAGGAGAAGCATAAGGAGAAGCATAAGGAGAAGTATAAGGAGAAGCAGTAGAAGCAGAAGAAGCAGAAGCAGGAGAAGCTGAAACAGAAGAAAAAGAATAAGCAAAAGAAGCAGAAGCAGAAGCAGTGAGAGAAGCAGAAGAAGAAGAAGGAGAAGGAGCAGCAGAAGGAGAAGCAGAAGCAGAAAGAGAAGCAGAAACAGAAGGAGAACAAGAAGGAGAAGCAGGAGAATCAGAAGAAGCAGAAAGAGAAGGAGAAGAAGGAGAAGCAGAAGTTGAATCTGAAGAAACAGAAGAAGAAGAAGCAGAAGAAACAGAAGCAAAAGAAACAGAAGAAGGAGAAGAGCAGAAGCAGAAGCAGGAGAAGCAGAAGAAGCAGGAGAAGCAGAAGCAGAAGAAACAGGAGAAGCCGAAGAAGCAGAAGCAGAATCTGAAGCAGAAGGAGAAACAGAAGAAGCACAATCTGAAGCAGAAGCAGAAGAAACAGAAATAGTAGAATAAGCAGAAGCAGAAGCACCAGGAGAAGCAGAAGAACAAGAAGGAGAAGGCGAAAGAGAAGGATTAGGAGTAGGAGAAGCAAAAGGATAAGCAGAAGCAGAAAGAGACGCAGAAGGAGAAGCAGCAAGAGAAGCAGGAGAAGCAGAAGAAACAGAAGACGCAGAAGCAGAATGAGAAGCAGAAGGAGAAATTGAAGCAGAAGGAGAAGCAGAAGCAGAAGGAGAAGCTGAAGAAGGAGAAGGAGAAGCAGAAAGAGAAGCAGAAAGAGAAGCACAACGAGAAGCAGGAGAAGCAGAAGCAGGAGAAGCAGAAGCAGAAGAAACATAAGAAGGAGAAGAAGCAGAAGGAGAAGCAGAAACAGAAGGAAAAGCAGAAATAGAAGCAGGAGCAGCAGAAGAAGCAGCAGCAGGAGAAGCAGAAGCAGAAGAAGCCGAAGAAGCAGAAGCAGAACCTGAAGCCTAAGGAGATACAGGAGAAGCAGAAGAAGCAGAATCTGGAGAAGCAGAAGGAGAAGCAGAAGCAGAAAGAGAAGCAAAAGCAAAAGGAGAAGCATAAGGAGAACCAGAAGAAACAGAAGAAGCAGAGACAGTAGCAGAAGATGTAGAAGCAGAAGGAAAAGCAGAAGAACGAGAAGGAGAAGGAGAAACAGAATGAGAAGCAGAAAGAGAAGCAGAAGAAGGAGAAGGAGAAGGAAAAGCAGTAGGAGAAGCAGAAAGAGCAGCATAAGGAAAAGCAGGAGATGCAGAAACAGGAGAAGCAGAAGCAGAAGAAACAGGAGAAGGACAAGAAGCAGAAGCAGAAGGAGAAGCAGAAACAGAAGGAGAAGCAGAAAGAGAAGGAGGAGCAGCAGAAGAAGCAGCAGCAGGCGAAGCAGAAGCAGAAGAAGCCGAAGAAACAGAAGCAGAACCTGAAGCATAAGGAGATACAGGAGAAGCAGAAGAAACAGAATCTGGAGAAGCAGAAGGAGAAGCAGAAGCAGAAAGAGAAGCAAAAGCAGAAGGAGAAGCATAAGGAGAAGCAGAAGAAACAGAAGAAGCAGAGGCAGTAGCAGAAGATGTAGAAGCAGAAGGAGAAGCAGAAGAAGGAGCAGGAGAAGGAAAAGCAGCAGGAGAAGCAGAAAGAGAAGCAGAAGGAGAAGCAGGAGATGCAGAAACAGGGGAAGCAGAAGCAGAAGAAACAGGAGAAGGACAAGAAGCAGAAGCAGAAGGAGATGCAGAAACAGAAGGAGAAGCAGAAGGAGAAGGAGGGAAAGCAGAAGAAGCAGAAGCAGGAGAAGCAGAAGCATAAGAATGCGAAGAAGCAGAAGCAGAACCTGAAGCAGAAGGAGAAGCAGGAGAAGCAGAAGAAGCAGAATCTGGAGAAGCAGAAGGAGAAGCAGAAGCAGAAAGAGAATCAAAAGCAGAAGGAGAAGCAGAAGAAACAGAAGAAGTAGAAGCAGTAGCAGGTGTAGCAGAAGCAGAAGGAAAAGCAGAAAAACAGGAATGAGAAGGAGAAACAGAAGGAGAAGTAGAAAGAGAAGCAGAAAGAGAAGCAGGTAAAGCAGCAGAAGAAGAAGCAGAAGGAGAATCAGAAGGAGAAGCAGAAGAAGGAGAAGGAGAAACAGAAACAGAAGATACAGAAGGAGAAGCAGGAGAAGCAGAAGAAGCAGAAGCAGAAGGAGAAGCAGGAGAAGCAGAAGAAGCAGAATCTGGAGAAGCAGAAGGAGAAGCAGAAGCAGAAAGAGAAGCAAAAGCATAAGGAGAAGCAGAAGAAACAGAAGAAGCAGAGGCAGTAGCAGAAGAAGCATAAGATTCAGAAGCAGAAGGAGAAGCAGAAGGAAAAGCAGAAGAACTAGAAGGAGAAGGAGAAGGAGAAACAGGAGTAGAAGCAGAAAGAGAAGCAGAAGAAGGAGCAGTAGAAGGAAAAGCGGCAGGAGAAACAGAAAGAGCAGCAGAAGGAGAAGCAGGAAATGCAGAAACAGGAGAAGAACAAGCAGAAGAAACAGGAGAAGGACAAGAAGCAGAAGCAGAAGGAGAAGCAGAAAGAGAAGGAGGGGAAGCAGAAGAAGCAGAAGCAGGAGAAGCAGAAGCATAAGAATCCGAAGAAGCAGCAGCAGAACCTGAAGCAGAAGGAGAAGCAGGAGAAGCAGAAGAATCAGACTCTGGAGAAGCAGAATGAGAATCAGCAGGAGAAGCAGAAGCAGAAAGAGAATCAAAAGCAGAAGGAGAAGCAGAAGTTCCAGAAGAAGTAGAAGCAGTAGCAGTTGTAGCAGAAGCAGAAGGAAAAGCAGAAGAACAAGAAGGAGAAGGAGAAACAGAAGGAGAAGCAGAAGGAGAAGCAGAAAGAGAAGCAGGTAAAGCAGAAGAAGAAGAAGCAGAAGGAGAAGCAGAAGAAGGAGAAGGAGAAGCAGAAGGAGAAGCAGAAGCAGAAGAAGATGCAGAAGGAGAAGCAGAAGAAGCAGAAGCGGAAGGAGAAGCAGGAAAAGCAGAAGAAGCAGAAGCTGAAGGAGAAGCAGAAGTAGGAGAAGGAGAAGGAGGAGAAGCAGAAGCAGAAGGAGAAGCAGAAGCAGAATGAGAAGCAGAAAAAGAAGCAGGAGGAGAAGCAGAAGCAGAAGGAGAAGCAGAAGCAGAATGAGAAGCAGAAAAAGAAGCAGGAGGAGGACAAGAAGCAGAAGCAGCAGAAGCCGAAAGAGAAGAAGCAGAAACAGAAACAGAAGGAGAAGCAGAAGCAGAAGGAGAAGCAGCAGAAGAAGTAGAACCAGAAATTCAGGCATGAGAAACAGAAGAAGCAGAAGCAGAAGGAGAAGCAGAAGTAGGAGAAGGAGAAGGAGGAGAAGCAGAAGCAGAAGGAGAAGCAGAAGCAGAATGAGAAGCAGAAAGAGAAGCAGGAGGAGGACAAGAAGCAGAAGCAGCAGAAGCCGAAAGAGAAGAAGCAGAAACAGAAGCAGAATGAGAAGCAGAAGCAGAAGGAGAAGCAGCAGAAGAATTAGAACCAGAAATTCAGGCATGAGAAACAGAAGAAGCAGAAGCAGAAGGAGAAGCAAAAAGAGAAGCAGAAGGGGAAGGAGAAAAAACAGCAGAAGAAGCAGAAAAACAAGCAGGAGAAGCAGAAGCAGGAAGAGAAGTAGAAGCAGAAGAAGCAAAAGAAGAAGAAGAAGAAGCAGTAGAAGCATAAGAAGCAGAAGCAGGAGAAGCAGAAGCAGAAGAAAAAGAAGAAGCATAAGAAGCAGAAGCAGAGGGAGAAACAGAAAAAGGAGAAGGAGCAGCAGAAGGTGAAGCAGAAGGAGATGCAGAAGCAGAAAGAGAAGCAGAAATAGAAGGAGAAGAAGAAGGAGAAGTTGGAGAATCAGAAGAAGCAGAAGCAGAAAGGGAAGCAGAAGAAGGAGAAGGAGAAGCAGAAGGAGAAGGACAAGCAGGAGAAGCAGAAGAAGCAGAAGCGGGAGAAGCAGAAGAAGAAGAAGAAACAGAAGAAAGAGAAGAAGCAGAAGGAGAAGCAGAAGCAGAAGGAGAAGCAGAACGAGAAGCAGAAGAAGCAGTAGCAGGAGAAGCAGAAGTAGAAGAAACAGAAGAAGCCGAAGAATCAGAAGGAGAACCTGAAGCAGAAGGAGAAGCAGAAGCAGCAGAAGCTGGAAAAGCAGAAGCAGAAGAAACCGAACAAGCAGAAGAAGCAGAAGCAGAAGGAGAAGCAGAAGAAGAGGGAGAAAGAGAAGGATTAGGAGTAGGAGGAGCAGAAGCAGAATAAGAAGCAGAAAGAGAAGCAGAAGGAGAAGCAGAAGGAGAAACAGAAGCAGAAGCAGGAGAAGCAGAAGCAGAAGCAGAAAGAGAAGCACAAGAAGGAGGAATTGAAGGAGAAGGAGAATGAGACGGAGAAGCAGAAAGAGAAGTAGGAGAAGCAGAAGAAGAAGAAGCAGGAGAAGCAGAAACAGAAGAAACAGAAAAAGCAGAAGAAGCAGAAGAAGAAGCAGCAGGAGAAGCAGAAGAAGAAGAAGGAGAAGGAGAAAGAGAAGGATTAGGAGTAGGAGAAACAGAAGGATAAGCAGAAGCAGAAAGAGAAGGAGAAGGAGAAGCAGGAGAAGCAGAAGAAGCAGAAGCAGGAGAAGCAGAAGCAGAATGAAAAGCAGAAGAAGGAGAAATTGAAACAGAAGAAGATGCAGAAGAAGAAGCAGAAGCAGAAGTAGAAGCAGAAGAAGGAGAAGCAGAAGGAGAAGCATAAGGAGAAACAGAAGGAGAAGCAGGAGAAGCAGAAGCAGGAGAAGCAGAATCAAAAGAAATAGAAGAAGGATAAGAAGCAGAAGCAGAAAGAGAAGCAGAAACAGAAGGAGAAGCAGAAATAGAAGCAGAAGAAGCAGAAGCAGAACCTGAAGCAGAAGGAGAAGCAGGAGAAGCAGAAGAAGCAGAATCTGGAGAAGAAGGAGAACCAGAAGGAGAAGCAGAAGCAGAAAGAGAAGCAAAAGCAGAAGGAGAAGAAGAAAGAGAAGCAGAAGAAACAGAAGAAGCAGAAGCAGTAGCAGAAGAAGCTGAAGATGCAGAAGCAGATAGAGAAGCAGAAGGAATAGCAGAAAAACGACAAGGAGAAACAGAAGGAGAAGAAGAATGAGAAGCAGTAGGAGAAGCAGGAAAAACAGAAGAAGCAGAAACAGACGGAGAAGCAGAAGAAGGAGAAGCAGAAGAAGAAGCAGAAGGAAAAGCACAAGCAGAAGGAGAGGAGAAGCAGAAGAAGCAGAAGCAGAAGGAGAAGAAGAAGGAGAAGAAGCAGAATCAGAAGAAGCAGAAGGAGAAGTAGAAAGAGAAGCCGACGAAGAGAAGCAGAACGAGAATCAGGAGAAGCAGAAGAAGCAGAGCGGGAGAAGCAGAAGGAGAAGAAACAGAAGAAATAGAAGGAGCAGAAGCAGAAGGAGGAGCAGAAGCAGAAGGAGAAGCAGAAAGAGAAGCAGGAAAAGCAGAAGAAGCAGAAGCAGGAGAAGCAGAAGCAGAAGAAACAGGAGAAGGACAAGAAGCAGAAGCAGAAGGAGAAGCAGAAACAGAAGGAGAAGGAGAAAGAGAAGGAGGGGAAGCAGAAGAAGAAGAAGCAGGAGAACCAGAAGCATAAGAATCCGAAGAAGCAGAAGCAGAACCTGAAGCAGAAGGAGAAGCAAGAGAAGCAGAAGAAGCAGAATCTGGAGAAGCAGAATGAGAAGCTGAAGGAGAAGCAGAAGCAGAAAGAGAATCAAAAGGAGAAGTATAAGCAGAAGAAACAGAAGAAGCAGAAGCAGTAGCAGTTGCAGCAGAAGCAGAAGGAGAAGCAAAAGTAAAAGCAGAAGAATGAGAAGGAGAAGGAGAAACAGAAGGAGAAGCAGAAGGAGAAGCAGAAGAAGCAGAAGGAGAAGCAGAAGGAGAAACAGAAGCAGAAGAAGCAGCAGAAGGAGAAGCAGAAGCACAAGAAGATGCAGAAGGAGAAGCAGGAGAAGCAGAAGAAGCAGAAGCAGAAGGAGGAGAAGTAGGAGAAGGAGAAGGAAGAGCCACAGAAGTAATAGGAGAAGCAGAAGGAGAAGGAGAAGCAGAATGAGAAGCAGAAAGAGAAGCAGTAGAAGAAGAAGAAGCAGGAAAAGCAGAAGCAGCAGAAAGACAAGAAGAAGAAGAAGAAGAAGAAGAAGAAGAAGAAGAAGAAGAAGAAGAAGAAGAAGAAGAAGAAGAAGAAGAAGAAGAAGAAGAAGAAGAAGAAGAAGAAGGAGAAGGAGAAGGAGAAGGAGAAGCAATAGAAGCAGAAGAAGCAGAAGCAGGAGAAGCAGAAGCAGGAGAAAAAGAATAAGCATAAGAAGCAGAATCAGAGGGAGAAGCAGAAGAAGGAGAAGCAGAAGCAGAAGAAGCAGCAGAAGGAGAAGCAGAAGCAGAAGAAGATGCAGAAGGAGAAGCAGGAGAAGCAGAAGGAGAAGCAGAAACAGAAGGAGAAGCAGGAAGAGAAGGAGGGAAAGCAGAAGACGCAGAAGCAGGAGAAGCAGAAGCATAAGAATGTGAAGAAGCAGAAGGAGAACCTGAAGCAGAAGGAGAAGCAGGAGAAGCAGAAGAAGCAGAATCCGAAGAAGCAGAAAAGAAGCAGAAGGAGAAGCAGAAGCAGAAAGAGAATCAAAAGCAGAAGGAGAAGCAGAAGAAACAGAAGAAGTAGAAGCAGAAGCAGTTGTAGCAGAAGCAGAAGGAAAAGCAGAAGAACAAGAAGGAGAAGGAGAAACAGAAGGAGAAACAGAAGGAGAAGCAGAAAGAGACGCAGGTAAAGCAGACGAAGAAGAAGCAAAAGGAGAATCAGAAGGAGAAGCAGAAGAAGGAGAAGGAGAAGCAGAAGAAGATGCAGAAGGAGAAGCAGGAGAAGCAGAAGAAGCAGAAGCAAAATGAGAAGCAAAAGAAGGAGAAGGAGAAGCAGAAGCATAAGGAAAAGCACAAGCAGAAGGAGATGCAGAAGGAGAAGCAGGAGAATCAGAAGAAGCAGAAGCTGAAGGAGAAGCAGAAGTAGGAGAAGGTGAAGGAGGAGAAGCAGAAGGAGAAGCAGAAGCAGAATGAGAAGCAGAAAGAGAAGCAGGAGAAGGACAAGAAGCAGAAGCAGGAGAAGACGAAGAGAAGAAGCAGAAGAAGCAGAAATATTAGCAGAACGAGAAGCAGAAGGAGAAGCAGCAGAAGAAGTAGAACCAGAAATTCAGGCAGGAGAAACAGAAGAAATAGAAGCAGAAGCAGAAGGAGAAGCAAAAAGAGAAGCACAAGGAGTAGTAAAAGAAGCAGCAGAAGGAGAAGCAGCAGAAGAAGCAGAAAAACAAGCAGGAGAAGCAGAAGCAGAAAGAGAATAGAAGCAGAAGAAGCAGAACCAGAAGAAGAAGCAGTAGAAGCATAAGAAGCAGAAGCAGGAGAAGCAGAAGCAGAAGAAAAAGAAGAAGCATAAGAAGCAGAAATAGAAGCAGAGGCAGAAACAGAAGAAGGAGAAGGAGCAGCAGAAGGTGAAGCAGAAGGAGATGCAGAAGCAGAAAGAGAAGCAGAAACAGAAAGAGAAGTTGGAGAATCAGAAGAAGCAGAAGCAGAAAGAGAAGCAGAAGAGGGAGAAGGAGAAGCAGAAGCAGAAGGACAATCAGGAGAAGCAGAAGAAGCAGAAGCGGGAGAAGCAGCAGAAGAAGAAGAAACAGAAGAAGGAGAAGGAGCAGAAGGAGAGGAAGAAGCAGCAGGAGAAGCAGAAAGAGCAGCAGAAGGAGGAGCAGGAGATGCAGAAACAGGAGAAGCATAAGCAGAACAAACAGGAGAAGGACAAGAAGCAGAAGCAGAAGGAGAAGCAGATACAGAAGGAGAAGCAGAAAGAGAAGGAGGGGAAGCAGAAGAAGCTGAAGCAGGAGAAGCAGAAGCATAAGAATCCGAAGAAGCAGAAGGAGAACCTGAAGCAGAAGGAGAAGCAGAAGAAGCAGAATCTGGAGAAGTAGAAGGAGAAGCAGAAGGAGAAGCAGAAGCAGAAAGAGAATCAAAAGCACAAGGGGAAGCAGAAGAAACAGAAGAAGTAGAAGCAGTAGCAGTTGTAGCAGAAGCAGAAGGAAAAGCAGAAGAACAAGAAGGAGAAGGAGAAACAGAAGGAGAAGCAGTAGGAGAATAAGAAGGAGAAGCAGAAGAAGGAGAAGCAGAAGCAGAAGAAGATGCAGAAGGAGAAGCAGAAGAAGCAGAAGCAGAAGGAGAAGCAGGAAAAGCAGAAGAAGCAGAAGCAAAAGGAGAAGCAAAAGAAGGAGAAGGAGAAGCAGAGGCAGAAGAAGAAGCATAAGGACAAGCACAAGCAGAAGGAGATGCAGAAGGAGAAGCAGGAGAAGCAGAAGAAGCAGAAGATGAAGGAGAAGCAGAAGGAGGAGAAGGAGAAGGAGGAGAAGCAGAAGCGGAATCAGAAGCAGAAAGAGAAGCAGGAGAAGCACAAGAAGCGGAAGCAGGAGAAGCCAAAAGAGTAGAAGCAGAAGAAGCAGAATCAGAAGCAGAATTACAAGCAGAAGCAGAAGGAGAAGCAGCAGAAGAAGTAGAACCAGAAATTCAGGCAGGAGAAACAGAAGAAGTAGAACAGAAGCAGAAGGAGAAGCAAAAAGAGAAGCAGTAGGAGAAGTAGAAGAAGCAGCAGAAGGAGAAGCAGCAGAAGAAGCAGAAAAACAAGCAGGAGAAGCAGAAGCAGAAAGAGAAGGAGAAGGAGAAGCAGGAGAAGCAGAAGAAGCAGAAGCAGGAGAAGCAGAATGAAAAGCAGAAGAAGGAGAAATTGAAACAGAAGAAGATGCAGAAGGAGAAGCAGAAGCAGAAGTAGAAGCAGAAGAAGGAGAAGAAGGAGAAGCATAAAGAGAAACAGAAGGAGAAGCAGGAGAACAGAAGCAGGAGAAGCAGAATCAAAAGAAATAGAAGAAGGATAAAAAGCAGAAGCAGAAAGAGAAGCAGAAACAGAAGGAGAAGCAGAAATAGAAGCAGAAGAAGCTGAAGAAGCAGAAGCAGAACCTGAAGCAGAAGGAGAAGCAGGAGAAGCAGAAGAAGCAGAATCTGGAGAAGAAGGAGAACCAGAAGGAGAAGCAGAAGCAGAAAGAGAAGCAAAAGCAGAAGGAGAAGCAGAAAGAGAAGCAGAAGAAACAGAAGAAGCAGAAACAGAAGCAGTAGCAGAAGTAGCTGAAGATGCAGAAGCAGATAGAGAAGCAGCAGGAATAGCAGAATAACGAGAAGGAGAAACAGAAGGAGAAGAAGAATGAGAAGCAGAAGGAGAAGCAGGAAAAACAGAAGAAGCAGAAACAGACGGAGAAGCAGAAGAAGGAGAAGCAGAAGCAGAAGAAGAAGCAGAAGGAAAAGCACAAGCAGAAGGAGATGCAGAAGGAGTAGCAGAAGAAGCAGAAGCAGAAGGAGAAGAAGAAGGAGAAGAAGCAGAATCAGAAGAAGCAGAAGGAGAAGTAGAAAGAGAAGCCGACGAAGAGAAGCAGAACGAGAAGCAGGAGAAGCAGAAGAAGCAGAGCGTGAGAAGCAGAAGCAAAAGAAACAGAAGAAATAGAAGGAGCAGAAGGAGAAGCAGAAGCAGAAGGAGAAGCAGAAAGAGAAGCAGGAGAAGCAGAAGAAACAGGAGAAGCAGAAGCAGAAGAAACAGGAGAAGCCGAAGAAGCAGAAGCAGAATCTGAAGCAGAAGGAGAAACAGAAGAAGCACAATCTGAAGCAGAAGCAGAAGAAACAGAAATAGTAGAATAAGCAGAAGCAGAAGCAGCAGGAGAAGCAGAAGAAGAAGATGGAGAAGGCGAAAGAGGAAGGTTAGGAGTAGGAGAAGCAAAAGGATAAGCACAAGAAGAAAGAGACGCAGAAGGAGAAGCAGCAAGAGAAGTAGGAGAAGCAGGAGAAGCAGAAGCAGGAGAAGCAGAAGAAACAGAAGACGCAGAAGCAGAATGAGAAGCAGAAGGAGAAATTGAAGCAGAAGCAGAAGCAGAAGGAGAAACAGAAGCAGAAGGAGAAGCAGAAGAAGGAGAAGGAGAAGGAGAAGCAGAAAAAGAAGCCGAAATAGAAGCAGGAGAAGCAGAAGCAGGATAAGCAGAAACAGAAGAAACAGAAGAAGGAGAAGAAACAGAAGGAGAAGCAGAAACAGAAGGAAAAGCAGAAAGAGAAGCAGGAGAAGCAGAAGAAGCAGCAGCAGGAGAAGCAGAAGCAGAAGAAGCAGAAGCAGAACCTGAAGCAGAAGGAGAAGCAGGAGAAGCAGAATCTGGAGAAGCAGAAGGAGAAGCAGAGGCAGAAAGAGAAGCAAAAGCAGAAGGAGAAGCAGAACTAGAAGCAGAAGAAACAGAAGAAGCAGAGGCAGTAGCAGAAGAAGCAGAAGATGCAGAAGCAGAAGGAGAAGCAGAAGGAAAAGCAGAAGAACAAGAAGGAGAAGGAGAAACAGAAGGAGAAGCAGTAGGAGAATAAGAAGGAGAAGCAGAAGAAGGAGAAGCAGAAGCAGAAGAAGATGCAGAAGGAGAAGCAGAAGAAGCAGAAGCAGAAGGAGAAGCAGGAAAAGCAGAAGAAGCAGAAGCAAAAGGAGAAGCAAAAGAAGGAGAAGGAGAAGCAGAGGCAGAAGAAGAAGCATAAGGACAAGCACAAGCAGAAGGAGATGCAGAAGGAGAAGCAGGAGAAGCAGAAGAAGCAGAAGATGAAGGAGAAGCAGAAGGAGGAGAAGGAGAAGGAGGAGAAGCAGAAGCAGAAGGAGAAGCAGAAGCGGAATCAGAAGCAGAAAGAGAAGCAGGAGAAGCACAAAAAGCGGAAGCAGGAGAAGCCGAAAGAGTAGAAGCAGAAGAAGCAGAATCAGAAGCAGAATTAGAAGCAGAAGCAGAAGGAGAAGCAGCAGAAGAAGTAGAACCAGAAATTCAGGAAGGAGAAACAGAAGAAGTAGAACAGAAGCAGAAGGAGAAGCAAAAAGAGAAGCAGTAGGAGAAGTAGAAGAAGCAGCAGAAGGAGAAGCAGCAGAAGAAGCAGAAAAACAAGCAGGAGAAGCAGAAGCAGAAAGAGAAGGAGAAGGAGAAGCAGGAGAAACAGAAGAAGCAGAAGCAGGAGAAGCAGAATGAAAAGCAGAAGAAGGAGAAATTGAAACAGAAGAAGATG
>NW_012289112.1:0-5665 GCF_000151885.1 Dipodomys ordii | reverse complement strand
AGTTTCTAAACTTGGACATTTTTTAAATTATCCAAATATGTTTTATTTTTAGAAGAAAAGTCACTATACATCTTTGTTTACAGAACTCCATAAGGATCTTGATTTTTCTAGTCCTGTCTCTGATCCCTAGAGTTTCAAACAAAACAAAACAAAACAAAAAACCGACTATCCTCTTCGTTTAGAAACTATTAAATTAACTAAATATTATTACCAAATTGATGACTGTGATTTTCCTTGCTATGCAAAGCACTGCATGTTAGTATGCTTTTGTAAACAAAACAAAATATCAAAACATCCAATGACAGAATTGTATAACTGGAAAACAATAACAAAATTGTTGCAGAAGCAAAGTCTCTAATCATAGGAAGCTAACTTGTACTTACCTATGATTCCTCATATTAGCCTTGTTTATTTGTTTGTCATTTCCTGGCATGAATGCTTATCACATTCCTCAATGCCTGCTACCCAGCAGATGACTGGGCTAATGACAAATGTTAACTGCAATATGTATTCATACATGATTTCATCCCAAACATTGAGAATAGAGCTGTCTGTATGAGACAGGTCCTGGAAGGCCGTTAGTTTGCCAATTCCATTAGTCATTCTTCATTTTCCTTCTAAACTAAATATATAGAGGACCCACTGATCCTTAAATATCCTTGTCACAAACTGCTGAGACTTTCAATCTCTTCATTGAAGTAAAAGTTGTTAAATTACCAGTGACTTTAATATCAAATTTAGATTGTCTATATCTAAAAGTGTCTTTATTGGAATAGTGTCCAGAAATGAGTTCGAGGAGAAAGAATAATCATCTAATTTACCTTTATAAGATTGTCACTAATGTTATCTAAGCTTACAAAAATACCAAGAACTTTGAGAAATATTTAGTTAACTTTATGTAAAGGCGAGGAGCAAAGCAGAGTTTAGTTCAAGTGACCCCATCAAATAAAAAAGCAGTCTCATTTAAAAAAAATTTTAAAAATATATGTTTGTTAAACTGTCAAAAAGTATTATGATTCTTCCATGATTAGAATACTGTCTTTGACGCTTTTGTTGCTCCCTCTTTTGTCAGTCACCTCATTTTACTTACTAATAAGTTCTATTTCGTTATCCCTTTGTTTTCCAACAACCCATTTCAGTGCTATTTGTAAATCAAGTGATTTTCTCATCTAACTCACTTCTGAGCCCAACAGAGCTACCTCAATCACTGACTGACTAATGCCCAATTTCAAATACTCAAAAAGTAATCTGAATTCTAATTCATCTCTGTGCAAAAAGAAGCTACATATGGCTCTTAAGCTACCACCCAACAGTAGTTTGACATCCTTATAAACCCCTGATTCAAACTCTTATGACAAATAATAATGAGTAGGGTAACTTAAGCAGCAGGATCTAAGTATAGAAATCTATCTCATGATGAATGTGACAAGTATTTGTATAAATTATAGTCATTGACAAAATAATGGGATAAATATTCATAATGGAGGTATTTTCACATAAAATGGGAAAATAAATTCTGTCAGTAGAATTCTTCAAAGTATAAAGATTTAATGTTTACCATTTTCCAAAAATGAGTTATCCTTTGCAGCTTTTCAATTTTTGTAGTAATGACCATACAGTTGATACGTTCTTTCTTTAAGTAAACATACTGGTTAGTGCACATTATGAGAACATGATTGTTCTTTAGAAATTTGCTCAGCTAAAAAACCAGACATAGGTTACAGACGGAAAAAAGGAGAATCAGATTCCCATTCAACTGGTAATTTAAAACACAAATACAATTGAGAATATACATGTGTAACAAGTATAAAAGCTGTCTAAAAGCATTAGAAATATCCATTAGAGTGTCTTTCTATTGTTACTATGTGAACTTAATCAGACAGAAATTTTACGAACTAACCAAGGATTAGCACAAAATAAGGAAAAAGATCATTTTTTCAAGACTTTCATTTATAAGGAAATTAAAAGTCAGTTTTAATGATACAGATAACAATGATAAGTTGTATTAATGTTGCTGTGTTTAAAATGTAAATTTTTATGAAACAGTCCAGTTCTGGTGGTTCACGTGTGTATTCCTAGGTACTCAGGAAGGTGAGACATGAGGATCATGGATCAAAGCCAGCCTAGACAGGAATGTCCATGAAACTTTTATCTCCAGTAAACCATCAGAAAACCAGAAGTGGCACGAAGTGGCACTGTGGCTGTAGTGGTGGAGTGCTTTCCTTGAGCTGAAGAGCTGAGGGACAGTGCCTAGACCCAAAGTTCAAGCACCACAACCAAACAAAAATATATGTATACTATGAAACATTAAAAAAACTGATTTTTATAATTCTATTTGGATTTCTTTATTACATATATATTGGAAATCTTAAAAAGAACATAAGATTTCAGATAGGAATAATTGTAAATATCCCTTCTTGTTCAGATTGTTCACTTATTTTATAATTATCAAAAACCATTGAGGGCTAGGAAGGTGGCTTAGTGGTAGACTGTTTGCCTTGCATGCATGGGGCCCTGGGTTCTATTCATCAGCACCACATAAGCAGAAAAGGCCAGAAGTGGAGCTGTGCCTCAAGTGGTAGACCTCTAACCTTGAGCTGAAGAGCTGAGGGACAGTGCCCAGGCCCAGAGTTCAGGTCCCATGAATGAAAAAAAAAATCATTGAAATTAAAATTAAATCAGAATTAAGTGAATTAGTCCAAAAAAATCAATAATCAAAACAAAAAGTTGGTTCTTCAGAAAAATTAACAAAATGACAGACCCTGAGCAAATCTTACCAGAAAAAGAAGAGAACACACCCAAATAAACAAAATCAGAGATGAAATGGAAACATCATCACAGAAACAACCAAGATTCAGAACATTATTAAGGAATCAATCTCAAATCTTTATGCTAACAAATTTGACAATCTGGAACAAATGGAAGAATTTCTAGTAAATATTGACATGTCCAAACTAATTTAATTTAAACCCACTTAACAGACTCACATCAAACATCGAAATAAAAAGAGCAATAAGAAAAAGCCAAGAAAAGCCCAGGACCAGATGGATTCAGAGTTGAATTCTCCATGCCTACAAAACAGAATTCACACCAATACTCCTCCAACTCTTCAATGAAATTGAAAGTGAAAGTTTATTACCTAACTCTCTCAATGAAGTTAGCGTAAGCCTCATTCCCAAAACCAGACAGAGACTCATCAAAGAAAGAGAACTATAAACACATTTCTTTGATGAATACTGATACAAAACTTTTCAAAAAGATTCTGCCCAATCAACTTCAACAATTTATATATATAAAAAACATACACCATAATCAAAAAGGATTCATTTCAGTGATGCAAAGCTCATTCGATATATGCAAATCACTTAATCTAATTCAGTACATCCAACAAAAGGAAGGATAAGAACCACATGATTATCTCAATAGATGCAGAAAAAACATTTGTCAAGATCCAAAACCCCTTCATGATCAAAGCTTTTGAGAAACTAGGAATCCAGAGAACATTTCTCAATATAATATAAGCTATTTATGACAAGCCCTCAGCTAGTGATATATACATAATGGCAAAAAGCTAAAGCCGTTTCCTCTAAATTAAGAAATTAGACAAGGATGTCCACTCTCTCCTCTCCTCTTCAATTTAGTGTTAGAATGGCTAGCAAGAGCAATAAGACAAGATGCATAAAGGCATTCCAAATAGGAAAAGATGAAGTAAACTCTCCCTCTTTGCAGGTGAAGTGATCTTATATTTAAAGCACTCCATGGACTCCACTCCCAACTTACTTGAGCTGGTTTAAAACTTTGGCAAAGTAGCAGGGTATAAAATTAATCATCAAAAATAAATGACTTTCTGTATGCCAATAATGAGAAGAGCATGGTTGAAATCAGGAAAACAGTTCCCTTTGTAATAGCCCTCCAAAAAATAAACTACCTAAGAATTAACTAAAGAAGTGAAGGACCTCTATGATGAAAACTTTAAACACCTGAAAAAGGAAATTAAAGCAAAACTAGGGAAGTGGAAAACCCCCCATGCTCCTGGATTGGGAGGATTAACTGAAAATGGCAATACTGCCAAAGACTATATACAAATTCAATGCACCCATCAATATCCCAATTTCATTTTTCAATGAAATGGAAGAAGCAATCCAAAAATTCATATGGAACAATAAAAGACCCCAAATAGCCAAAGAAAAAGAAAGAAAAAAGAAAAGAAAAGAAGAGAAAAAGAAAATCCTTAGCAGAAAGAACAGTGCTGGAAGAATATCAATACCAAACTTCAAATTCTACTACAAAGCTATAGTAATCAAAACACCTTAGTAATGGTACAGGAACAGACCTGAGGACCAATGGAATAGTACTGAAGACCCAGAAATGAATCCACAGACCTAGAGCCACCTAATCTTCCATTAGGGAGCTAAAAAATACAATGGAAGAAAGACAGCAAATGTTGCTGGCAAAATTGGTTAAACACCTGTAGAAAACTAAAGTTAGATCCGTATATATCACCCTGAATCAGAATCAACACCAGATGGATCAAAGACCTTGAAGTCAAAGCAGACACCCTGAAAACATTACAGGAAAGAATAGGAGAAACTGTAGGGCTCCATGGCACAGGCCAAAAAATTTTTCAGTGGTGGATCTTGAACGCTAGGCCTGGGCGCTGTCCCTCAACTCTTCAGCTCAAGGCTAGTGCTCTACCACTTGAGCCACAGCACCACATCTGGCCTTTTCTGTTTATATGGCACTGAAGAAGTGAACCCAGGGCTTCAAGCATGTGAGGCAAGCACTCTACCACTGAGCAACCTTTCCTGAAATTTTCTTAATAAAAACCCTGAACCACAACAAATCAAAGAAAGGTTGGACAAATGGGATTGCATGAAACTGCAGAGCTTCTGCATGGCGAAGTACATAGCTAGCAAGATCAACAGAAAGCCCACAGACTGGGAGAAGATCTTCACTAACTGTACAACAGACAAGGGCCTCATATCTAAAATATACTTAGAATTCAAAAAATTAAATCCCCCCAAAACAAATCCTCAAAGAAACAACTGCCCGATTAATACGTGGTCTAAAGACCTAAAAATAGACTTTTCTGAAGAGGAAATAAGAACGGCCAATAGACACATGAAGAAATGTTCAATTTCTCTGTCCATAAAAGAAATGCAAATTAAAACAACATTGAGATTCCACCTCAACCCGGTTAGAATGGCTATAATCAAGAAATGTAACAGCAACAGATGCTGGAGGGGATGTGGCCAAAAGGGAACCCTACTGCATTGTTGGTGCTATTGTAAATTTGTTCAATCACTGTAAATAATATGGAGGTTCCTCAAAAGACTCCCTTATGACCCAGCAATCCCATTTCTGGACACTTGCCAAATGACCACAAACAAGGCCATACTAAAGCTACCAGCACAACTGTTTATCACAGCATTATTCACCATAGCTAAGATATGGACCAACCCAGGTGCCCCTCAGTAGATGAATGGATAAAGAAAATGAGGTATATGATCAAATTCTCTACTTCCATCTTTAAAAAAATGGCACTGCCCTATTTGTAAGAAATGGAGAGACTTGGGGAAAAATCATATTATGAGAATAAGTCACACCCAACGAAATATAGGTCCCTTGATTTCCCTCATTTGCAATAATTTAGTATATGTCTAGG
>NW_012289111.1:0-4891 GCF_000151885.1 Dipodomys ordii | reverse complement strand
ATGCTTTAGGTACCCAAAAATCATCTTCAGTCTTTAGAAAGTCTGTTTAAGATGTTAAGCTGGGCAACTGGTGGCTCACGCTATAGTCCTAGCTACCCAGAAGGCTGAGCTGAGAATCACAGTTCTAAGCCAGCCTGACAGGAGAGTCCATGAGACTCTTTATCTCCAGTTAATCACAGAAAAAGCTGGAGTGACTCTGTGGCTTTAGCACTAGCTTAGCAAAAAAGGAACTCAGAGACACTACCCAGGCCGTGAGTTCAAGCCCCAGGACCAGCTCAAAAAAAAACATGCTAATTGATACATTTCAGACTTTTGTGGACTGAACTTACCAAAGCAATAAGACCCTGGCCTACAAAGACAGAAGACCAAAATAGACACTGTCAAATACAGACTGAGCTTTCTGAGGATTGATGTTTCATATGGATGTTAGACCACACATTCACACTCAAATGGCCTTAAATTCATTCTCAACCTCAAGCCAAGTAACTGTCTTGAGTTTTCTCAGAGATGCAACATATTCATCAAGGGCATTGTTAGTTCCTGGGCATTTCTGAGTTGTGTTACCTGCACTTCATGGAAAGTAGGAACCTCTGACCATCTGGTCTAGTAGAATCTGGGTATGAGGAGTCTGAGGCTCCTATCATGTAGCTTAGATAGAGACACAACAGTCCTGGCCCTAATCTCTATGGAAAGCTGGAATAGACAGGTGTTAGAATAGACAGGTATGAACTTCAGAATCACTTGAAAGACTTGGGAAACTGTGAACTACTGAGTCCCATTTTAGAATTCTTGATTCAGTAAGTATGGGAAAGGTTGATAAATTGACATTTTTAATAAGCTTTCAGGTGATGCTAAGGCTCTTTGACAGACACTGCACCTGAAGAATCAGAACATCAGGAGTGAGGTGACCGCAACCACATAACCAAGTCCAGCACAGAAATGCCTTGTTCATCAGGGATGCAAAGCTGGTTCAATATACGCAAATCAATTAATATTATTCATCACATCAACAGGAGCAAGAATAAGAACCACATGATTATCTCAATAGATGCAGAAAAAGCATTCGACAAGATCCAACACCCCTTCATGATGAAGGTTTTGGAAAAATTAGGAATCCATGGAACATTCCTCAATACAATAAAGGCTGTATATGACAAACCTACAGCCAGCATTATACTCAATGGTGAAAAACTAAAGCCATTTCCTCTTAACTCAGGAACAAGACAAGGATGCCCACTCTCGCCACTCCTTTTCAATCTAGTATTAGAATGCCTAACTACAGCAATAAGACAAGATGCAGACATAAAGGGGATCCAAATAGGGAAAGAAGAAATAAAACTCTCCCTCTTTGCAGATGACATGATCTTGTATTTAAAGAATCCCATAGACTCCACTCCCAAATTACTCAAGCTGATTCAAAACTTTGGCAAAGTAGCAGGGTATAAAATTAACCCCCAAAAATCAATGGCTTTTCTGTATGCCAATAATGAGAAAAGTGTGGCTGAAATTAGGAAAGCAACTCCATTTGTAATAGCCCCACAAAAAATAAAATACCTAGGAATTAACTTAACTAAAGAAGTGAAGGACCTCTATGATGAAAACTTTAAAATCTTGAAAAAGGAAATCAACACAAAACTAAAAAAATGGCAAAGCCTCCCATGCTCCTGGATTGGAAAGATTAACATCGTGAAAATGGCAATACTTCCCAAGGCTATCTACAAATTCAACGCAATACCTATCAAAATTCCAACCTCATTCTTCAAGGAAATAGAAGAGGCAATCCAAAAATTCATATGGAACAATAAAAGACCCCGAATAGCAAAAACATTCCTCAACGGAAAGAACACTGCTGGAGGAATATCAATACCAAATTTCAAACTCTACTACAAAGCCATAGTAATCAAAACAGCTTGGTACTGGCATAAGAACAGACCTCAGGACCAATGGAATAGAATTGAAAACCCAGAAATGAACCTACAGACCTATAGCCATCTAATCTTCGATAAGGGAGCTAAAACAATAGAATGGAAGAAAGACAGCCTCTTCAGTAAATGGTGCTGGCAAAATTGGTTAACTACATGTAGAAAACTAAAGCTAGATCCTTATATATCACCCTGCACCAGAATCAACTCCAAATGGATCAAAGACCTCGAAGTCAAGGCAGACACTCTGAAAACATTGCAGGATGGAATAGGAGAAACCCTAGGTCTCCTTGGCTCAGGCCGAAATTTTCTGAATAGAGACCTGGAAACACAACAAATCAAAGAAAGGTTGGACAAATGGGATTGCATAAAGTTGCAGAGCTTCTGCAGGGCAAATGACATAGCTAGCAAGATCAATAGAAAGCCCACGGATTGGGAGAAGATCTTTACTAGCCATACAACGGACAAGGGTCTCATATCTAAAATATGCTTGGAACTCAAAAAATTAAACCCCCTAACAACAAATTCTCAAAGAAACAACTGCCCAATAAATAAGTGGGCGAAAGACCTAAAGAGAAACTTCTCTGAAGAAGAAAGAAGGATGGCCAATAAACACATGAAGAAATGTTCAACATCCCTAGCCATAAAAGAAATGCAAATCAAAACAACATTGAGATATCACCTCACCCCAGTTAGAACGGCAAAAATCAAGAAGTCTAACAACAACAGATGCTGGAGGGGATGTGGACAGAAAGGAACCTTACTACATTGTTGGTGGGAATGTAAACTTGTCCAACCACTTTGGAAAGCAGTATGGAGGTTCCTCAAAAGACTTCACATAGAACTCCCCTATGACCCAGCAATCCCACTTTTGGGCATTTACCCAAATGCTTACAAACAAGACCACACTAAAGGTACCACCACAACAATGTTTATTGCAGCATTATTTACCATAGCTAAGATATGGAACCAACCCAGATGCCCCTCAGTAGATGAATGGATCAAGAAAATGTGGTATATATACACAATGGAATTCTATGCCTCCATCAGAAAGAATGACATTGCCCCATTTGTTAGGAAATGGAAAAACTTGGAAAAAATTATATTAAGTGAAGTAAGCCAGGCCCAAAGAAACATAGGTCCCATGGCTTCCCATATTTGCAATATCTAGTATATGTACGAGTCAAGCAGAAGAGGTCAGATAATGTGATGTCAGGAAAATGAACCCTTAGATATGTATTTAATGTTTTTTCTTTCATACATGTGTTTCTAACGCATTTATAAGATTATCTCTTTGTTGCTTTGTATGTCCCTCCCCCACAGTATAACCCCTGCTTTCACTATATTTGATGTCAGTATAACTTGTGGAGGAGATGGGGAAAAACCAGTTGTTTAAGGATACAGGTGGATCTGATGCAACAATGAGAAGTACAAGTTGTCATGTCCAAAAGGAGCTTTACAACGTCGGTGCGGGGGGGGGGGAAGGGGGTGGGAAGGAGGGGGGAAGGAGAAGGATTGGGATGGGGGTGAGGGGGGAGGCTGGGAAGGGATGGGAAGGGTAAACAAAGGAGGAGGCTGCAATGCTTGGTAAGAAATGTACGCATTATCCTGCCCATGCAATTGTAACCCCTCTGTACAGTTTTTTCACAAATAAAATAAAATAAAATTAAAAAAAAAAGAAATGCCTTGTTCATTCACAGATATTTTAGTTGATTTCACATAAAAACTATGTTATACAGTGGAGCACTACCAAGTGTGATCTGAACAAAAGCTAACCAGACTGTCCTGGCACCCAAGACATATGTATTAACTGCCTGCGATGCAGCTGATGTTGAGCTAGGCACCAGGCATGCAGGAATGAAACATGGTCCTTGCCCTTAGAAAGAAGCTTCTATTTTGAGATGTTTAAAACAATGATTCCTCCATCCCCATAAATCATATTGCTCTGACTTCTGATTTAATGGCTTTTTTTTATTTCTGAGGCAAGTCAGTTGCCACCTATAATAAAGAAATCTCTGTTAAACTTTAACTTCAAAAAATGTTTTTATTGTTGAGTCTATAATAAAACAATGATCTTGAAAGCCAGGCTTTGTTTAGAGACAGAATGTTATGCTAATTTCCAAGTCTTTGATTTTACATGTTGGAACAGAGTTTCAAGGCAGAGAGAGAAGGAAGTACAGCCTCTGACCTAGATGGGAAGAAAAATGGCCAATTCCCCTGGATGCTGGGAAGAGAATGCAACTAATTATAGAAAACATTGCAAAGGGGAAAAGAATAGGCTGTTCTAAGTAAGTAAGGCTGTTGATTCCTTGGAACTTGATGCTTCAAGACCTTGAGGCAGGATAGGCAACATATAGAAGGTTTAAGATTGTAGTAGCTTAGTAGGAACAAGAACAGAAGTCCCACCACAGCTGGAAGAAAACACCAATAACATCCAAGGAAATAGTCTGTGTCCCTCTATCATCTCAAATACGTTGCATGTACATTGTGAAATTAGGTTAGGTGTCCAATGAATGGCTTAGAAATGTTGAGTATAGTGGGGTAAAGCATCAGGAATCTCCATGTGATTGTATGAGGACTGTGGAAGCTCAGACAAAGGACCAGAACACCTCAAACTCAGAAGGAAAGTAAAGCCCTAGAATTCTAGGGTCTGGTAGCATCTGATGGGACTGACACAAGAAATCAGGCAATCGAGGGAAATGCTTACTGATGGCTATGAGTTTATCCAGCTGCAAACACATCACGTGAAAATGCAACAGAAAGAGACAACACCCAAACGCTCCAGATGGAAGCAGATATGTTTCAACCAAAGGGCGTCAAAACTATCAACACAGGGACAACAGCTACCACCATTGGTGGTGTGGTGACTAGTTTCTTTGTTCATTGATGGTACAATAAAAGTGAAAAAAACAAGAGAGAAAGGGGACTTTTGAAAAAGAGATTTAAATTGAGTTTACCTGTTGCTGTGA
>NW_012289110.1:0-764 GCF_000151885.1 Dipodomys ordii | reverse complement strand
TGAGCAAAGATCGGGAAGCACCAAAAGAGAATTGACAATGAAGTGCTTCAATGACATCACATGGGCTAATATTAATTTCCCGCTTTTAAGAGTAAGAACCTGCTGCGAGTTGTACCGACCAGGGAAGCTCCCCCAAGCCTTTGGTTCCAGCGGTCTTTTTGAAGGCAGCTTCGAGAACAAAGGGAGGAAGGGAGGAAGGGAGGGTAGAAAGGGAGAGGGAGAAAGACAGGAGGGAGGGTGGGAAAGAGGAAGAAAGGAAGGAAGGAAGTAAGTAAGGAAGGAAGGAAGGAAGAAAAGGAGGGAGGGAGGGAGGGAGACTGATATATACATATATATATATATATATATATATATATATATGGAGAGAGAGAGAGAGAGAGAGAGAGAGAGAGACCTAGTTGGGTGCCAGTGGTTCACACCTATAATCTTAACTACTCAGAAGGATGAGATCTGAGAATCACAGTTCTTAGAGACAGCCCAGGCAGACAAATTTATAAAACTCTTACCTCTATTTAACTAACTAAAGCTTGAAGAGGAGCTCAAGTGGCAGAATACCAGCTATTAAGCGGGACAAGTCAAATGAGAGTGAAAGGCTCAGAGTTCAAGTCTTAGTACAAGAACAGACACAACAAAATGACTTGATTCATCACATAAGAAAGAGACTTTCTCTACATGAGTTATTGAAACAAATATGAATTGATATTAGCACTTATTAATGCAAAACACTTTTCTGCAAAAAAGTTTAATGATGTTTCTTCTTATAG
>NW_012289109.1:0-922 GCF_000151885.1 Dipodomys ordii | reverse complement strand
TCACTACCCCTTCAGATGGATCTAGAAGTATTGCTCTGAAGACCTTTGCCTGATTCCCAGGCAGAGCTGGCAGACATCTCTACTGTGGCCCTGGGAACCACAAACTTCTGTGGTTGTAATTACCTTCCTATTTGGCAGTGTTGGTTTTTTGTTTTTTTTTTTGTGAAGATACTATACAGAGGGGTTACAATTACATGGGCAGGATAATGCGTACATTTCTTACCAAGCATTGCAGCCTCCTCCTTTTGTTTACCTTTCACATGCCTTCCCAGCCTCCCCCTCCCCCCAATCCCAATCTTTCTCCTTCCCCCCCTTCCCCCCCCCCCCGCACCAACGTTGTAAAGCTCGTTTTGGACATGACAACTTGTACTTCTCATTGTTGCAACAGGTCCACCTGTATCCTTAACCAACTGGTTTTTCCCCATCTCCTTCTCAATTTTCACTATATTTGATGGCAGTGTTGGTTTTGCATCTGTCTTTCCAACCCACTTATGTATTTCTAAGATAATATCTCTTCATTTCTTAATGATGCCCAACTCAGCCTTCATATATAGAGAGAAGAAAAGGTAGGTAGATAGATGGATAATTGGATGGATGGATGAAATAGAGAGTGGTAAAGAGAAGAAGAAGAAGGAGAAGGAGAAGGAGAAGAAGAGGAAGAAGAAGAAGAAGAAGAAGAAGAAGAAGAAGAAGAAAGGGAGGGAGGGAGGGAGGGAGGGAGGCATGTTATGCTCAGATTATTGTGTGGTGAGGGGCGGCTGACAAAGCACTACGTCGTCCTATACCTCCCGACCTGCCACTTGCCTGGCCTACTAGCAGGGTTAGCCCCGGCTGAAGGGTCCTCCGATGGTATGGGAATGACCTAGGGCACAAGCGTCCTCCTAGTCACGTATCACTTCATATCCTATGGCTCTGGATCAGA
>NW_012289108.1:0-19748 GCF_000151885.1 Dipodomys ordii | reverse complement strand
AAGAGGAAGAAGAAAAGAAGCAGCAGCATAAGGAGAAGCATAAGGAGAAGCATAAGAAGAAGCGGTAGAAGCAGAAGCAGGAGAAGCAGAAGCAGAAGAAAAAGAATAAGCAAAAGAAGCAGAAGCAGTGGGAGAAGCAGAAGTAGGAGAAGGAGAAGGAGCAGCAGAAGGAGAAGCAGAAGCAGAAAGAGAAGCAGGAACAGAAGGAGAACAAGAAGGAGAAGCAGGAGAATCAGAAGAAGCAGAAGTAGAAGCAGAAAGAGGAGAAGAAGGAGAAGCAGAATTAGAATCAGAAGAAACAGAAGAAGAAGAAGCAGAAGAAACAGAAGCAAAAGAAACAGAAGAAGGAGAAGAGCAGAAGCAGAAGCGAAGGAGAAGCAGAAAGAGAAGCAGGAGAAGCAGAAGAAGCAGGAGAAGCAGAAGCAGAAGAAACAGGAGAAGCCGAAGAAGCAGAAGCAGAGTCAGAAGCAGTAGGAGAAGTAGAAGGAGAAGGAGAAGCAGAAGAAGGAGAAGGAGAAGCAGAAAGAGAATCAGAACGAGAAGCAGGAGAAGCAGAAGTAGGAGAAGCAGAAGCAGAAGAAACAGAAGAAGGAGAAGAAGCAGAAACAGAAGGAGAAGCAGAAACAGAAGCAGAAGCAGAAAGAGAAGGATGGGAAGCAGAAGAAGCAGAAGCAGGAGAAGCAGAAGCACAAGAATCCGAAGAAGCAGAAGCAGAACCTGAAGCAGAAGGAGTAGCAGGAGAAGCAGAAGAAGCAGAATCTGGAGAATCAGAATGAGAAGCAGAATCAGAAAGAGAAGCAGAGGCGGAGGAGAAGCAGAAAGAGAAGCAGGAGAAGCAGAAGAAGCAGCAGAAGCAGAAGAAACAGGAGAAGCCAAAGAAGCAGAAGCAGAATCTGAAGCAGAAGGAGAAACAGAAGAAGCACAACCTGAAGCAGAAGCAGAAGAAACAGAAATAGTAGAATAAGCAGAAGCAGTAGCACCAGGACAAGCAGAAGACAAGAAGGATAAGGCGAAATAGAAGGATTAGGAGTAGGAGAAGCAAAAGGATAAGCTGAAGCAGAAAGAGACGCAGAAGGAAAAGCAGCACGAGAAGTAGGAGAAGCAGGAGAAGCAGAAGCAAGAGAAGCAGAAGAAACAGAAGACGCAGAAGCAGAATGAGCAGCAGAAGGAGAAATTGAAGCAGAAGCAGAAGGAGAAGCAGAAGCAGAAGGAGAAGCAGAAGAAGGAGAAGGAGAAGCAGAAAGAGAAGCAGAAAGAGAAGCAGAACGAGAAGCAGAAGTTGGAGAAGCAGAAGCAGAAGAAAAAGAAGGAGAAGAAGCAGAAGCAGAAGGAGAAGCAGAAACAGAAGGAAAAGCAGAAAGAGAAGCAGGAGAATCAGAAGAAGCAGCAGCAGGAGAAGCAGAAGCAGAAGAAGCCGAAGAAGCAAAAGCAGAATCTGAAGCAGAAGGAGAAGCAGAAGAAGCAGAATCTGGAGAAGCAGAAGGAGAAGCAGAAGCAGAAAGAGAAGCAAAAGCAGAAGGAGAAGCAAAAGGATAAGCAGAAGAAACAGAAGAAGCAGAGGCAGTAGAAGAAGAAGCAGAAGATGCAGAAGAAGAAGGAGAAGCAGAAGGAAAAGCAGAAGAACGAGGAGGAGAAGGAGAAGGAGAAACAGAAGGAGAAGCAGAAAGAGAAGCAGAAGAAGGAGCAGGAGAAAGAAAACAGCAGGAAAAGCAGAAAGAGCAGCAGAAGGAGAAGCAGGAGATGCAGAAACAGGAGAAGCAGAAGCAGAAGAAACAGGAGAAGGACAAGAAGCACAAGCAGAAGGAGAAGCAGAAACAGAAGGAGAAGCAGAAAGAGAAGGAGGGGAAGCAGAAGAAGCAGAAGCAGGAGAAGCAGAAGATTAAGAATCCGAAGAAGCAGAAGCAGAACCTGAAGAAAAGGAGAAGCAGGAGAAGCAGAAGAAGCAGAAGGAGAAGTAGAAGTAGGAGAAAGAGAAGGAAGAGCCGCAGAAGCAATAGGATTAGCAGAAGGAGAAGCAGAAGCAGAATGATAAGCAGAAAGAGAAGCAGAAGAAGCAGGAAAAGAAGAAGCAGAAGAAAGAGAAGAAGAAGAAGAAGAAGAAGAAGAAGAAGAAGAAGAAGAAGAAGAAGAAGAAGAAGAAGAAGAAGAAGAAGGAGAAGGAGAAGGAGAAGCATAAGGAGAAGAAGTAGAAGCAGAAGAAGCAGAAGTAGGAGAAGCAGAAGCAGTAGAAAAAGAATAAGCATAAGAAGAAGAAGCAGAGGGAGAAGCAGAAGAAGGAGAAGGAACAGCAGAAAGAGAAGGAGAAGGAGAATCAGAAGGAGAATCAGAAGAAGGAGTAGCAGAAGCAGAAGAAGCAGCAGAAGGAGAAGCAGAAGCAGAAAAAGATGCAGAACGAGAAGCAGGAGAAGCAGAAGAAGCAGAAGCAGAAGGAGAAGCAGAAGTAGGAGAAGGAGAAGGAGAAGGAAGTGCAGCAGAAGCAATAGGAGAAGCAGAAGGAGAAGCAGAAGCAGAATGAGAAGCAGAAAGAGAAACAGTAGAAGCAGAAGAAGCAGGAAAAGCAGAAGCAGAAGAAAGAAAGGAAGAAGAAGAAGACGAAAAAGAAGGAGAAGAAGAGGAAGAAGAAGAAGAAGCAGCAGCATAAGGGGAAGCATAAGGAGAAGCAGTAGAAGCAGAAGCAGGAGAAGCAGAAGCAGAAGAAAAAGAATAAGCAAAAGAAGCAGAAGCAGTGGGAGAAGCAGAAGTAGGAGAAGGAGAAGGAGCAGCAGAAGGAGAAGCAGAAGCAGAAAGAGAAGCAGAAACAGAAGGAGAACAAGAAGGAGAAGCAGGAGAATCAGAAGAAGCAGAATTAGAAGCAGAAAGAGAAGGAGAAGAAGGAGAAGCAGAAGTAGAATCAGAAGAAACAGAAGAAGAAGAAGCAGAAGAAACAGAAGCAAAAGTAACAGAAGAAGGAGAAGAGCAGAAGCAGAAGCAGAAGGAGAAGCAGAAGCAGAAGGAGAAGCAGAAAGAGAAGCAGGAGAAGCAGAAGAAGCAGGAGAAGCAGAAGCAGAAGAAACAGGAGAAGCCGAAGAAGCAGAAGCAGAATCTGAAGCAGAAGGAGAAACAGAAGAAGCACAATCTGAAGCAGAAGCAGAAGAAACAGAAATAGTCGAATAAGCAGAAGCAGAAGCAGCAGGAGAAGCAGAAGAAGAAGAAGGAGAAGGCGAAAGAGAAGGATTAGGAGTAGGAGAAGCAAAAGGATAAGCAGAAGCAGAAAGAGACGCAGAAGGAGAAGCAGCACGAGCAGTAGGAGAAGCAGGAGAAGCAGAAGAAACAGAAGACGCATAAGCAGAATGAGAATCACAAGGAGAAATTGAAGCAGAAGCAGAAGGAGAAGCAGAAGCAGAAGGATAAGCAGAAGAAGGAGAAGGAGAAGCAGAAAAAGAAGTAGAACGAGAAGCAGGAGAAGCAGAAGCAGGAGAAGCAGAAACAGAAAAAACAGAAGAAGGAGAAGAAGCAGAAGCAGGAGAAGCAGAAGCAGAAGAAGCCGAAGAAGCAGAAGCAGAACCTGAAGCAGAAGGAGAAGCAGGAGAAGCAGAAGAAGCAGAATCTGGAGAAGCAGAATGAGAAGCTGAAGGAGAAGCAGAAGCAGAAAGAGAATCAAAAGCAGAAGGAGAAGCAGAAGAAACAGAAGAATAGAAGCAGTAGCCGTTGTAGCAGAAGCAGAAGGAGAAGCCGAAGGAAAAGCCGAAGAACAAGAAGGAGAAGGAGAAACAGAAGGAGAAGCAGAAGGAGAAGCAGAAAGAGAAGCAGGTAAAGCAGAAGAAGAAGAAGCACAAGGAGAATCAGAAGGAGAAGCAGAAGAAGGAGAAGGACAAGCAGAAGAAGAAGAAGATGCAGAAGGAGAAGCAGGAGAAGCAGAAGAAGCAGACGCAGAAGCAGAAGGAGAAGCAGGAAAAGCAGAAGCAAAAGGAGAAGCAAAAGAAGGAGAAGCAGAGGCAGAAGAAGAAGCATAAGGACAAGCACAAGCAGAAGGAGATGCAGAAGGAGAAGCAGGGGAAGCAGAAGAAGCAGAAGATGAAGGAGAAGCAGAAGTAGGAGAAGGAGAAGCAGAAGCAGAAAGAGAAGCAGAGCGGTATGAGAAGCAGAAAGAGAAGCAGGAGAAGCACAAGAAGCCGAAGCAGGAGAAGCCGAAAGAGAAGAAGCAGAAGAAGCAGAAACAGAAGCAGAAGTAGAAGCAGAAGCAGAAGGAGAAGCAGCAGAAGAAGTAGAACCAGAAATTCAGGCCGGAGAAACAGAAGAAGCAGAAGCAGAAATAGAAGCAAAAAGAGAAGCAGAAGGAGAAGTAGAAGAAGTAGCAGAAGGAGAAGCAGCAGAAGAAGCAGAAAAACAAGGAGGAGAAGCAGGAGCAGAAAGAGAAGTACAAGCAGAAGAAGCAGAAAAAGCAGAAGCAGAAGAAGAACCAGTAGAAGCATAAGAAGCAGAAGCAGGAGAAGCAGAAGCAGAAGAACAAGAAGAAGCATAAGAAGCAGAAGCAGAAGCAGAGGGAGAAACAGAAGAAGGAGAAGGAGCAACACTAGGTGAAGCAGAAGGAGTTGCAGAAACAGAAAGAGAAGCAGAAACAGAAGGAGAAGAAGAAGGATTAGTTGGAGAATCAGAAGAAGCAGAAGCAGAAAGAGAAGCAGAAGAAGGAGAAGGAGAAGCAGAAACAGAGGAAACGAAGGAGAAGCAGAAGAAGCAGAAGCGGGAGAAGCAGAAGAAGAAGAAGAAGAAAAAGAAGAAGAAACAGAAGAAGGAGAAGGAGCAGAAGGAGAAGCAGAAGCAAAAGGAGAAGCAGAAAGAGAAGCAGAAGAAGCATTAGCAGGAGAAGCAGAAGCAGAAGAAACAGAAGAAGCCGAAGAAGCAGAAGCAGGACCTGAAGCAGAAGAAACAGAACTAGCAGAAGAAGCAGAAGCAGAACGAGAAGCAGAAGAAGAAGAAGGAGAAGGAGAAAGAGAAGGATTAGGAGTAGGAAGAGCAGAAGGAAAATCAGAAGCAGAACGAGAAGCAGAAGGAGCAGGAGAAGGAGAAGCAGAAGGAGAATCAGAAGGAAAAGCAGAAGAAGGAGAAGTAGAAGCAGAAGAAGCAGCAGAAGGAGAAGCAGAAGCAGAAGAAGATGCAGAAGGAGAAGCAGAAGAAGCAAAAGCAGAAGGAGAAGCAGAAGTAGGAGAAGGAGAAGGAGAAGGAATGGCAGCAGAAGCAATAGGAGAAGCAGAAGGAGACGCAGAAGCAGAATGAGAAGCAGAAAGAGAAGCAGTAGAAGCAGAAGTAGCAGGAAAAGCAGAAGCAGACGAAAGAAGAAGAAGAAGAAGAAGAAGAAGAAGAAGAAGAAGAAGAAGAAGAAGAAGAAGAAGAAGAAGAAGAAGAAGAAGAAGAAGAAGAAGAAGAAGAAGAAGAAGAAGGAGAAGAAGGAGAAGAAGAAGAAGAAGAAGAAGAAGAAGAAGAAGAAGAAGAAGAAGAAGAAGAAGAAGAAGAAGAAGAAGAAGAAGAAGAAGAAGAAGAAGGAGAAGCATAAGGAGAAGCATAAGGAGAAGCAGTAGAAGCAGAAGAAGCAGAAGCAGGAGAAGGAGAAGATAAAGAATAAGCAAAAGAAGCAGAAGCAGAAGCAGTGGGGAAAGCAGAAGAAGGAGAAGGAGAAGGAACAGCAGAAGGAGAAGCAGAAGCAGAAATAGAATCAGAAACAAAAGTAGAACAAGAAGGAGAAGCAGGAGAATCAGAAGAAGCAGAAGTAGAAGTAGAAAGAGAAGGAGAAGAAGGAGAAGCAGAAGTAGAATCAGAAGAAACAGAAGAAGAAGAAGCAGAAGAAACAGAAGCAAAAGAAACAGAAGAAGGAGAAGACCAGAAGCAGAAGCAGAAGGAGAAGCAGAAGCAGAAGGAGAAGCGGAAAGAGAAGCAGGAAAAGCAAAATAAGCAGGAGAAGCAGAAGCAGAAGAAACAGGAGAAGCCGAAGAAGCAGAAGCAGAATCTGAAGCAGAAGGAGAAACAGAAGAAGCACAATCTGAAGCAGAAGCAGAAGAAACAGAAATAGTAGAATAAGCAGAAGCAGAAGCACCAGGAGAAGCAGAAGAAGAAGAAGGAGAAGGCGAAAGAGAAGGCTTAGGAGTAGGAGAAGCAAAAGGATAAGCAGAAGCAGAAAGAGACGCAGAAGGAGAAGAAGGACGAGAAGTAGGAGAAGCAGGAGAAGCAGAAGAAACAGAAGACGCATAAGCAGAATGAGAATCAGAAGGAGAAATTGAAGCAGAAGCAGAAGGAGAAGCAGAAGCAGAAGCAGAAGGATAAGCAGAAGAAGGAGAAGGAGAAGCAGAAAAAGAAGCAGAACGAGAAGCAGGAGAAGCAGAAGCAGAAGAAACTTAAGAAGGAGATGAAGCAGAAGCAGAAGGAGAAGCAGAAACAGAAGGAAAAGCAGAAAGAGAAGCAGGAGAAGCAGAAGAAGAAGCAGCAGGAGAAGCAGAAGCAGAAGAAGCCGAAGAAGCAGAAGCAGAACCTGAAGCAGAAGGAGAAGCAGAAGAAGCAGAATCTGGAGAAGCAGAAGGAGAAGCAGTAGATGCAGGAGAAGCAGAAGAAATAGAATAAGCAAAAGAAGCAGAAGCAGAAGCAGTGGGAGAAGCAGAAGAAGGAGAAGGAGAAGGAGCAGCAGAAGGAGAAGCAGAAGCAGAAAGAGAAACAGAAACAGAAGGAGAACAAAAGGAGAAGCAGGAGAAGCAGAAGAAGCAGAAGTAGAAACAGAAAGAGAAGTAGAAGAAGGAGAAGCAGAAGTAGAATCAGAAGAAACAGAAGAAGAAGAAGAAGAAGAAGAAGAAGAAGAAGAAGAAGAAGAAGAAGAAGAAGAAGAAGAAGAAGAAGAAGAAAGAGAAGCAAAAGAAACAGAAGAAGGAGAAGAGCAGAAGCAGAAGGAAAAGCAGAAGTAGAAGGAGAAGGAGAAGCAGAAAGAGAAGCAGGAGAAGCTGAAGAAGCAGGAGAAGAAGAAGCTTAAGAAACAGGAGAAGCCGAAGAAGCAGAAGCAGAATCTGAAGCAGAAGGAGAAACAGAAGAAGCACAATGTGAAGCAGAAGCAGAAGCAACAGAAATAGTAGAATAAGCAGAAGCAGAAGCACCAGGAGAAGCAGAAGAAGAAGAAGGAGGAGGCGAAAGAGAAGGATTAGGAGTAGGAGAAGCAAAAGGATAAGCAGAACCAGAAAGAGACGCAGAAGGAGAAGCAGCACGAGAAGTAGGAGTAGCAGGAGAAGACGAAGCAGGAGAAGCAGAAGAAACAGAAGGCGCAGAGGCAGAATGAGAAGCAGAAGGAGAAATTGAAGCAGAAGCAGAAGGAGAAGCAGAAGCAGAAGAAGAAGCAGAAGAAGGAGAAGGACAAGGAGAAGGAGAAAGAGAAGCAGAAAGAGAAGCAGAACGAGATGCAGGAGAAGCAGAAGCTGGAGAAGCCGAAGCAGAAGAAACAGAAGAAGGGGAAGAAGCAGAAGCAGAAGGAGAAGCAGAAACAGAAGGAAAAGCAGAAAGAGAAGCAGGAGAAGCAGAAGAAGCAGCAGCAGGAGAAGCAGAAGCAGAAGAAGCCGAAAAAGCAAAAGCAGAACCTGAAGCAGAAGGAGAAGCAGGAGAAGCAGAAGAAGCAGAATCTGGAGAAGCAGAAGGAGAAGCAGAAGCAGAAAGAGAAGCAAAAGCAGAAGGAGAAGCAGAAAAAACAGAAGAAGCAGAGGCAGTAGTAGAAGAAGCAGAAGATACAGAAGCAGAAGGAGAAGCAGAAGGAAAAGTAGAAGAGCTACAAGGAGAAACAGAATTAGAAGCAGAAAGAGAAGCAGAAGAAGGAGCAGTAGAAGGAAAAGCGGCAGGAGAAATAGAAAGAGCAGCAGAAGGAGAAGCAGGAAATGCAGAAACAGGTTAAGAACAAGCAGAAGAAACAGAAGAAGGACAAGAAGCAGAAGCAGAAGGAGAAGCAGAAAGAGAAGGAGGGGAAGCAGAAGAAGCAGAAGCAGGAGAAGCAGAAGCATAAGAATCCGAAGAAGCAGAAGCAGAACCTGAAGCAGAAGGAGAAGCAGGAGAAGCAGAAGAAGCAGAATCTTTAGAAGCAGAATGAGAAGCAGAAGGAGAAGCAGAAGCAGAAAGAGAATCAAAAGCAGAAGGAAAAGCAGAAGAAACAGAAGAAGTAGAAGCAGTAGCAGTTGTAGCAGAAGCAGTAGGAAAAGCAGAAGAACAAGAAGGAGAAGGAGAAACAGAAGGAGAAGCAGAAGGAGAAGCAGAAAGAGAAGCAGGTAAAGCAGAAGAAGAAGAAGCAGAAGGAGAAGCAGAAGATGGAGAAGGAGAAGCAGAAGCAGAAGAAGATGAAGAAGGAGAAGCAGAAGAAGCAGAAGCAGAAGGAGAAGCAGGAAAAGCAGAAGAAGCAGAAGCAAAAGGTGAAGCAAAAGAAGGAGAAGGAGAAGCAGAGGCAGAAGAAGAAGCATAAGGACAAGTACAAGCAGAAGGAGATGCAGACGGAGAAGCAGGAGAAGCAGAAGAAGCAGAAGCTGAAAGAGAAGCAGAAGTAGGAGAAGGAGAAGGAGGAGAAGCAGAAGGAGAAGCAGAAGCAGAATGAGAAGCAGAAAGAGAAGCAGGAGGAGGACAAGAAGCAGAAGCAGGAGAAGCCGAAAGAGAAGGAGCAGAAACAGAAGCAGAAGGAGAAGCAGAAGCAGAAGGAGAAGCAGCAGAAGAAGTAGAACCAGAAATTCAGGCACGAGAAACAGAAGAAGCAGAAGCAGAAGGAGAAGCAAAAAGAGAAGCAGAAGGAGAAGTAGAAATAGCAGCAGAAGAAGCAGAAAAACAAGCAGGAGAAGCAGAAGCAGAAAGAGAAGTAGAAGCAGAAGAAGCAGAAGAAGAAGCAGTAGAAGCATAAGAAGCAGAAGCAGCAGAAGCAGAACCAGAAGAAAAAGAGGAAGCATAAGAAGCAGAAGCAGAGGGAGAAACAGAAGAAGGAGAAGGAGCAGCAGAAGTTGAAGCAGAAGGAGATGCAGAAGCAGAAAGAAAGCAGAAATAGAAGGAGAAGAAGAAGGAGAAGTTGGAGAATCAGAAGAAGCAGAAGCAGAAAGAGAAGCAGAAGAAGGAGAAGGAGAAGCAGAAGGAGAAGGACAAGCAGGAGAAGCAGAAGAAGCAGAAGCGGGAGAATCAGAAGAAGAAGAAGAAGAAACAGAAGAAGGAGAAGGAGCAGAAGGAGAAGCAGAAGCAGAAGGAGAAGCAGAAAGAGAAGCAGAAGAAGCAGTAGCAGAAGAAGCAGAAGCAGAAGAAACAGAAGAAGCCGAAGAATCAGAAGGAGAACCTGAAGCAGAAGGAGAAGCAGCAGAAGCTGGAAAAGCAGAAGCAGAAGAAACCGAACAAGCAGAAGAAGCAGAAGAAGAACGAGAAGCAGAAGAAGAAGGAGAAAGAGAAGAAGAAGGAGAAAGAGAAGGATTAGGAGTAGGAGGACCAGAAGCAGAATAAGAAGCAGAAAGAGAAGCAGAAGGAGAAGCAGAAGGAGAAACAGAAGAAGGAGAAGCAGGAGAAGAAGAAGCAGAAGCAGAATGAGAAGCACAAGAAGAAATTGAAGGAGAAGGAGAAGGAGACGGAGAAGCAGAAGGAGAAGTAGGAGAAGCAGAAGAAGAAGCAGCCTGAGAAGCAGAAACAGAAGAAACAGAAGGAAAAGAGCAGAAACAGAAGGAGAAGCAGAAGCTGAAGCGGAAGAAGAAGAAACAGAAAAAGCAGAAGAAGCAGAAGAAAAAGCAGCAGGAGAAGCAGAAGAAGAAGAAGGAGAAGGAGAAAGAGAAGGATTAGGAGTAGGAGAAACAGAAGGATAAGCAGAAGCAGAAAGAGAAGGAGAAGGAGAAGCAGAAGAAGCCGAAGCAGGAGAAGCAGAAGCAGAATGAAAAGCAGAAGAAGGAGAAATTGAAACAGAAGAAGATGCAGAAGGAGAAGCAGAAGCAGAAGTAGAAGCAGAAGAAGGAGAAGCAGAAGGAGAAGCATAAAGAGAAACAGAAGGAGAAGCAGGAGAACAGAAGCAGGAGAAGCAGAATCAAAAGAAATAGAAGAAGGATAAAAAGCAGAAGCAGAAAGAGAAGCAGAAACAGAAGGAGAAGCAGAAATAGAAGCTGAAGAAGTAGAAGCAGAACCTGAAGCAGAAGGAGAAGCAGAAGCAGAAGAAGCAGAATCTGGAGAAGAAGGAGAACCAGAAGGAGAAACAGAAGCAGAAAGAGAAGCAAAAGCAGAAGGAGAAGCAGAAAGAGAAGCAGCAGGAATAGCAGAATAACGAGAAGGAGAAACAGAAGGAGAAGAAGAATGAGAAGCAGAAGGAGAAGCAGGAAAAACAGAAGAAGCAGAAACAGACGGAGAAGCAGAAGAAGGAGAAGCAGAAGCAGAAGAAGAAGCAGAAGGAAAAGCACAAGCAGAAGGAGATGCAGAAGGAGAAGCAGGAGAAGCAGAAGAAGCAGAAGCAGAAGGAGAAGAAGAAGGAGAAGAAGCAGAATCAGAAGAAGCAGAAGGAGAAGAAGAAAGAGAAGCAGACGAAGAGAAGCAGAACGAGAAGCAGGAGAAGCAGAAGAAGCAGAGCGTGAGAAGCAGAAGCAAAAGAATCAGAAGAAATAGAAGGACCAGAAGCAGAAGTAGAAGCAGAAGCAGAAGGAGAAGCAGAAAGAGAAGCAGGAGAAGCAGAAGAAGCAGGAGAATCAGAAGCAGAAGGAACAGGAGAAGCCGAAGAAGCAGAAGCAGAATCTGAAGCAGAAGGAGAAACAGAAGAAGCACAATCTGAAGCAGAAGCAGAAGAAACAGAAATAGTAGAATAAGCAGAAGCAGAAGCAGCAGGAGAAGCAGAAGAAGAAGATGGAGAAGGCGAAAGAGGAAGATTAGGAGTAGGAGAAGCAAAAGGATAAGCAGAAGCAGAAAGAGACGCAGAAGGAGAAGCAGCAAGAGAAGCAGGAGAAGCAGAAGAAACAGAAGGCGCAGAAGCAGAATGAGAAGCAGAAGGAGAAATTGAAGCAGAAGCAGAAGCAGAAGGAGAAACAGAAGCAGAAGGAGAATCAGAAGAAGGAGAAGGAGAAGGAGAAAGAGAAGCCGAACGAGAAGCAGGATAAGTAGAAGCAGGAGAAGCAGAAACAGAAGAAGGAGAAGAAACAGAAGGAGAAGCAGAAACAGAAGGAAAAGCAGAAAGAGAAGGAGGAGAAGCAGAAGAAGCAGCAGCAGGAGAAGCAGAAGCAGAAGAAACAGAAGCAGAACCTGAAGCAGAAAGAGAAGCAGGAGAAGCAGAATCTGGAGAAGCAGAAGGAGAAGCAGAAGCAGAAAGAGAAGCAAAAGCAGAAGGAGAAGCAGAAAGAGAAGCAGCAGGAATAGCAGAATAACGAGAAGGAGAAACAGAAGGAGAAGAAGAATGAGAAGCAGAAGGAGAAGCAGGAAAAACAGAAGAAGCAGAAACAGACGGAGAAGCAGAAGAAGGAGAAGCAGAAGCAGAAGAAGAAGCAGAAGGAAAAGCACAAGCAGAAGGAGATGCAGAAGGAGAAGCAGGAGAAGCAGAAGAAGCAGAAGCAGAAGGAGAAGAAGAAGGAGAAGAAGCAGAATCAGAAGAAGCAGAAGGAGAAGAAGAAAGAGAAGCAGACGAAGAGAAGCAGAACGAGAAGCAGGAGAAGCAGAAGAAGCAGAGCGTGAGAAGCAGAAGCAAAAGAATCAGAAGAAATAGAAGGACCAGAAGCAGAAGGAGAAGCAGAAGCAGAAGGAGAAGCAGAAAGAGAAGCAGGAGAAGCAGAAGAAGCAGGAGAAGCAGAAGCAGAAGAAACAGGAGAAGCCGAAGAAGCAGAAGCAGAATCAGAAGCAGAAGGAGAAACAGAAGAAGCACAATCTGAAGCAGAAGCAGAAGAAACAGAAATAGTAGAATAAGCAGAAGCAGAAGCACCAGGAGAAGCAGAAGAAAAAGATGGAGAAGGCGAAAGAGGAAGATTAGGAGTAGGAGAAGCAAAAGGATAAGCAGAAGCTGAAAGAGACGCAGAAGGAGAAGCAGCAAGAGAAGCAGGAGAAGCAGAATAAACAGAAGGCGCAGAAGCAGAATGAGAAGCAGAAGGAGAAATTGAAGCAGAAGCAGAAGCAGAAGGAGAAACAGAAGCAGAATGAGAAGCAGAAGAAGGAGAAGGAGAAGGAGAAGGAGAAAGAGAAGCCGAACGAGAAGCAGGAGAAGCAGAAGCAGGAGAAGCAGAAACAGAAGAAGGAGAAGAAACAGAAGGAGAAGCAGAAACAGAAGGAAAAGCAGAAAGAGAAGGAGGAGAAGCAGAAGAAGCAGCAGCAGGAGAAGCAGAAGCAGAAGAAACAGAAGCAGAACCTGAAGCAGAAAGAGAAGCAGGAGAAGCAGAATCTGGAGAAGCAGAAGGAGAAGCAGAAGCAGAAAGAGAAGCAAAAGCAGAAGGAGAAGCAGAACTAGAAGCAGAAGAAACAGAAGAAGCAGAGGCAGTAGCAGAAGAAGCAGAAGATGCAGAAGCAGAAGGAGAAGCAGAAGGAAAAGCAGAAGAACGAGAAGGTGAAGGAGAAGGAGAAACAGAAGGAGAAGCAGAAAGAGAAGCAGAAGAAGGAGCAGGAGAAGGAAAAGCAGCAGGAGAAGCAGAAAGAGCAGCAGAAGGAGGAGCAGGAGATGCAGAAACAGGAGAAGCATAAGCAGAACAAACAGGAGAAGGACAAGAAGCAGAAGCAGAAGGAGAAGCAGAAGCAGAAAGAGAAGCAGAAACAGAAGGAGAAGAAGAAGGAGAAGTTAGAGAATCAGAAGAAGCAGAAGCAGAAAGAGAAGGAGAAGAAGGAGAAGGAGAAGCAGAAGGAGAAGGACAAGCAGGAGAAGCAGAAGAAGCAGAAGCGGGAGAAGCAGAAGAAGAAGATGAAACAGAAGAAGGAGAAGGAGCAGAAGGAGAAGCAGAAGCAGAAGGAGAAGCAGAAAGAGAAGCAGAAGAAGCAGAAGAAGCAGTAGCAGGAGAAGCAGAAGCAGAAGAAACAGAAGAAGCCCAAGAAGCAGAAGGAGAACCTGAAGCCGAAGTAGAAGCAGAAGCAGCAGAAGCTGGAAAAGTAGAAGCAGAAGAACAGAACAAGCAGAAGAAGCAGAAGAAGAACGAGAAGCAGAAGAAGAACAAGGAGAAAGAGAAGGATTAGGAGTAGGAGAAAAAGAAGGATAAGCAGAAGCAGAAAGAGAAGGAGAATGAGAAGGAGAAGCAGGAGAAGCAGAAGAAGCAGAAGCAGGAGAAGCAGAAGCAGAATGAAAAGCAGAAGAAAGAGAAATTGAAACAGAAGAAGATGCAGAAGGAGAAGCAGAAGCAGAAGTAGAAGCAGAAGAAGGAGAAGCAGAAGGAGAAGCATATAGAGAAACAGAAGGAGAAGCAGGAGAAGCAGAAGCAGGAGAAGCAGAATCAGAAGAAATAGAAGAAGGAGAAGAAGCAGAAGCAGAAAGAGAAGCAGAAACAGAAGGAGAAGCAAAAATAGAAGCAGAAGAAGCCGAAGAAGCAAAAGCAGGACCTAAAGCAGAAGGAGAAGCAGGAGAAGCAGAAGAAGCAGAATCTGGAGAAGAAGAAGGAGAACCAGAAGGAGAAGCAGAAGCAGAAAGAGAAGCAAAAGCAGAAGGAGAAGCAGAAGGAGAAGCAGAAGAAACAGAAGAAGCAGAATCAGTAGCAGAACAAGCTGAAGATGCAGAACCAGAGAGAGAAGCAGAAGGAGTAGCAGAAGAACGAGAAGGAGAAACAGAAGGAGAAGCAGAAGGAGACGCAGGAAAAGCAGAAGAAACAGAAGCAGACGGAGAAGAAGGAGAAGGAGAAGCCGAAGCAGAAGAAGAAGCAGAAGGAAAAGCACAAGAGGAAGGAGATGCAGAAGGAGAAGCAGGAGATGCAGAAGAAGCAGAAGCAGAAGGAGAAGGAGAAGAATCAGAATCAGAAGAAGCAGAAGCAGAAATAGAAAGAGAAGCCGACGAAGAGAAGCAGAACGAGAAGCAGGAGAAGCAGGAGAAGCACAAGCGGGAGAAGCAGAAGAAGAAGAAACAGAAGAAGGAGAAGGAGCAGAAGCAGAAGGAGAAGCAGAAAGAGAAGCAGGAAAAGCAGAAGAAGCAGAAGCAGGAGAAGCAGAAGGAGAAGAAACAGGAGAAGGACAAGAAGCAGAAGCAGAAGCAGAAGGAGAAGCAGAAACAGAAGGAGAAGCAGAAAGAGAAGGAGGGGAAGCAGAAGAAGCTGAAGCAGGAGAAGCAGAAGCATAAGAATCCGAAGAAGCAGAAGGAGAACCTGAAGCAAAACGAGAAGCAGGAGAAGCAGAAGAAGCAGAAGCAGGAGAAGCAGAAGAAGAAGAAGAAACAGAAGAAGGAGAAGGAGCAGAAGCAGAAGGAGAAGGAAAAGCAGAAGGAGAAGCAGAAAGAGAAGCAGGAAAAGCAGAAGAAGCAGAAGCAGGAGAAGCAGAAGCAGAAGAAACAGGAGAAAGACAAGAAGCAGAAGCAGAAGGTTAAGCAGAAGGAGAAGCAGAAAGAGAAGGAGGGGAAGCAGAAGGAGAAACAGAAGCAGAAAAAACATCAGAAAGAGAAGCAGAAGCAGAAGAAGATGCAGAAGGAGAAGCAGGAGAAGCAGAAGAAGCAGAAGCAGAAGGAGAAGTAGAAGAAGGAGAAGGAGAAGGAAGAGCCGCAGAAGCAATAGGAGAAGCAGAAAGAGAAGCAGAAGCAGAATGAGAAGCAGAAAGAGAAGCAGTAGAAGCAGAAAAAGCAGGAAAAGCAGAAGCAGAAGAAAGAGAAGAAGACGAAGAAGAAGAAGAAGCATAAGGAGAAGCATAAGGAGAAGCATAAGAAGAAGTATAAGGAGAAGCAGTAGAAGCAGAAGAAGCAGAAGCAGGAGAAGCAGAAGCAGAAGAAAAAGAATAAGCAAAAGAAGCAGAAGCAGAAGCAGTGGGAGAAGCAGAAGAAGGAGAAGGAGCAGCAGAAGGAGAAGCAGAAGCAGAAAGAGAAGCAGAAATAGAAGGAGAACAAGAAGGAGAAGCAGGAGAATCAGAAGAAGCAGAAAGAGAAGGAGAAGAAGCAGAAGTAGAATCAGAAGAAACAGAAGAAGAAGAAGCAGAAGAAACAGAAGCAAAAGAAACAGAAGAAGGAGAAGAGCAGAAGCAGAAGCAGAAAGAGAAGCAGAAGCAGAAGGAGAAGCAGAAAGAGAAGCAGGAGAAGCAGGAGACGCAGAAGCAGAAGAAACAGGAGAAGCCGAAGAAGCAGAAGCAGAATCTGAAGCAGAAGGAGAAACAGAAGAAGCACAATCTGAAGCAGAAGCAGAAGAAACAGAAATAGTAGAATAAGCAGAAGCAGAAGCACCAGGACAAGCAGAAGACAAGAAGGATAAGGCGAAAGAGAAGGATTAGGAGTAGGAGAAGCAAAAGGATAAGCTGAAGCAGAAAGAGACGCAGAAGGAAAAGCAGCACGAGAAGTAGGAGAAGCAGGAGAAGCAGATGCATGAGAAGCAGAAGAAACAGAAGACGCAGAAGCAGAATGAGAAGCAGAAGGAGAAATTGAAGCAGAAAGAGGAGAAGCAGAAGGAGAAGCAGAAGAAGGAGAAGGAGAAGGAGAAGCAGAAAGAGAAGCAGAACGAGAAGCAGGAGAAGCAGAAGCAGGAGAAGCAAAAACAGAAGAAACAGAAGAAGGAGAAGAAGCAGAAGCAGAAGGAGAAGCAGAAACAGAAGGAAAAGCAGAAAGAGAAGCAGAAGAAGCAGCAGCAGGAGAAGCAGAAGCAGAAGAAGCCAATGAAGCAGAAGCAGAACCTGAAGCAGAAGGAGAAGCAGAAGAAGCAGAATCTGGAGAAGCAGAAGGAGAAGCAGAAGCAGAAAGAGAAGCAAAAGCAGAAGGAGAAGCAGAAGAAACAGAAGAAGCAGAGGCAGTAGCAGAAGAAGCAGAAGATGCAGAAGCAGAAGGAGAAGCAGAAGGAAAAGAAGAAGACAAGAAGGAGAAGGAGGAGAAACAGAATGAGAAGCAGAAGAGAAGCAGAAGAAGGAGCAGGAGAAGGAAAAGCAGCAGGAGAAGCAGAAAGAGAAGCAGAAGGAGAAGCAGGAGATGCAGAAACAGGAGAAGCAGAAGCAGAAGAAACAGGAGAAGGACAAGAAGCAGAAGCAGAAGGAGAAGCAGAAACAGAAGGAGAAGCAGAAAGAGAAGGAGGGGAAGCAGAAGAAGCAGAAGCAGACGGAGAAGCAGAAGGAGAAGGAGAAGCCAGAGCAGAAGAAGAAGCAGAAGGAAAAGCACAAGCAGAAGGAGATGCAGAAGGAGAAGAAGGAAATGCAGAAGACACAGAAGCAGAAGGAGAAGAAGAAGGAGAAGAATCAGAATCAGAAGAAGCAGAAGCAGAAATAGAAAGAGAAGCCGACGAAGAGAAGCAGAACGACAAGCAGGAGAAGCAGAAGAAGCACAAGCGGGAGAAGCAGAAGAAGAAGAAACAGAAGAAGGAGAAGGAGCAGAAGCAGGAGAAGCCGAAGGAGAAGCAGAAAGAGAAGCAGAAAAAGCAGAAGAAGCAGAAGCAGGGGAAGTAGAAGGAGAAGAATCAGGAGAAGGACAAGAAGCAGAAAGAGAAGCAGTAGAAGCAGAAGAGGCAGGAAAAGCAGAAGCAGAAGAAAGAGAAGATGAAGAAGACGAAGAAGAAGAAGAAGCAGCAGCAGCATAAGGAGAAGCATAAGGAGAAGCATAAGAAGAAGTATAAGGAGAAGCAGTAGAAGCAGAAGAAGCAGAAACAGGAGAAGCTGAAGCAGAAGAAAAAGAATAAGCAAAAGAAGCAGAAGCAGAAGCAGTGAGAGAAGCAGAAGAAGGAGAAGGAGCAGCAGAAGGAGAAGCAGAAGCAGAAAGAGAAGCAGAAACAGAAGGAGAACAAGAAGGAGAAGCAGGAGAATCAGAAGAAGCAGAAAGAGAAGGAGAAGAAGGAGAAGCAGAAGTAGAATCAGAAGAAACAGAAGAAGAAGAAGCAGAAGAAACAGAAGCAAAAGAAACAGAAGAAGGAGAAGAGCAGAAGCAGAAGGAGAAGCAGAAGCAGAAGGAGAAGCAGAAAGAGACACAGGAGAAGCAGAAGAAGCAGGAGAAGCAGAAGCAGAAGAAACAGGAGAAGCCGAAGAAGCAGAAGCAGAATCTGAAGCAGAAGGAGAAACAGAAGAAGCACAATCTGAAGCAGAAGCAGAAGAAACAGAAATAGTAGAATAAGCAGAAGCAGAAGCACCAGGACAAGCAGAAGAACAAGAAGGAGAAGGCGAAAGAGAAAGATTAGGAGTAGGAGAAGCAAAAGGATAAGCTGAAGCAGAAAAAGACGCAGAAGGAAAAGCAGCACGAGAAGTAGGAGAAGCAGGAGAAGCAGAAGCAAGAGAAGCAGAAGAAACAGAAGACGCAGAAGCAGAATGAGAAGCAGAAGGAGAAATTGAAGCAGAAGGAGAAGGAGAAGCAGAAGGAGAAGCTGAAGAAGGAGAAGGAGAAGCAGAAAGAGAAGCTGAAAGAGAAGCACAACGAGAAGCAGGAGAAGCAGAAGCAGGAGAAGCAGAAGCAGAAGAAACATAAGAAGGAGAAGAAGCAGAAGGAGAAGCAGAAGAAGCAGAAGCTGAAGCAGAAGAAGAAGAAACAGAAAAAGCAGAAGAAGCAGAAGAAGAAGCAGCAGGAGAAGCAGAAGAAGGAGAAGGAGAAGGAGAAAGAGAAGGATTAGGAGTAGGAGAAACAGAAGGATAAGCAGAAGCAGAAAGAGAAGGAGAAGGAGAAGGAGAAGCAGGAAAGTAGAAGCAGAAACAGGAGAAGCAGAAGCAGAATGAAAAGCAGAAAAAGGAGAAACTGAAACAGAAGAAGATGCAGAAGGAGAAGCAGAAGCAGTAGTAGAAGCAGAAGAAGGAGAAGCAGAAGGAGAAGCATAAAGAGAAACAGAAGGAGAAGCAGGAGAAGCAGAAGCAGGAGAAGCAGAATCAGAAGAAATTGAAGAAGGAGAAGAAGCAGAAGCAGAAAGAGAAGCAGAAACAAAAGGAGAAGCAGAAAAAGAAGCAGAAGAAGCCGAAGAAGCAAAAGCAAATCCTAAAGAAAAAGGAGAAGCAGGAGAAGCAGAAGAAGCAGAATCTGGAGAAGAAGAAGAACCAGAAGGAGAAGCAGAAGCAGAAAGAGACGCAAAAGCAGAATGAGAAGCAGAAGAAACAGAAGAAGCAGAATCAGTAGCAGAAGAAGCTGAAGATGCAGAAGCAGAAAGAGAAGCAGAAGGAATAGCAGAAGAACGAGAAGGAGAAATAGAAGGAAAAGCAGAAGGAGAAGCAGGAAAAGCAGAAGAAACAGAAGCAGACGGAGAAGCAGAAGAAGGAGAAGGAGAAGCCGGAGCAGAAGAAGAAGGAGAAGGAAAAGCACAAGCAGAAGGAGATGCAGAAGGAGAAGCAGGAAATGCAGAAGACGCAGAAGCAGAAGGAGAAGAAGAAGGAGAAGAATCAGAATCAGAAGAAACAGAAGCAGAAATAGAAAGAGAAGCCGACAAAGAGAAGCGGAATGAGAAGCAGGAGAAGCAGGAGAAGCACAAGCGGGAGAACAGAAGAAGAAGAAACAGAAGAAGGAGAAGGAGCAGAAGCAGAAGGAGAAGCAGAAAGAGAAGCAGGAAAAGCAGAAGAAGCAGAAGCAGGAGAAGCAGAAGGAGAAGAAACAGGAGAAGGACAAGAAGCAGAAAGAGAAGCAGTAGAAGCAGAAGAGGCAGGAAAAGCTGAGGCAGAAGAAAGAGAAGAAGAAGAAGAAGAAGAAGAAGAAGCATAAGAAGAAGAAGAAGAAGAAGAAGAAGAAGAAGAAGAAGAAGAAGAAGAAGCATAAGGAGAAGCATAAGGAGAAGCATAAGGAGAAGTATAAGGAGAAGCAGTAGAAGCAGAAGAAGCAGAAGCAGGAGAAGTTGAAGCAGAAGAAAAAGAATAAGCAAAAGAAGCAGAAGCAGAAGCAGTGAGAGAAGCAGAAGAAGGAGAAGGAGAAGGAGCAGCAGAAGGAGAAGCAGAAGCAGAAAGAGAAGCAGAAACAGAAGGAGAACAAGAAGGAGAAGCAGGAGAAGCAGAAGAAGCAGAAAGAGAAGGAGAAGAAGGAGAAGCAGAAGTAGAATCAGAAGAAACAGAAGAAGAAGAAGCAGAAGAAACAGAAGCAAAAGAAAGAGAAGAAGGAGAAGAGCAGAAGCAGAAGCAGAAGGAGAAGCAGAAGCAGAAGGAGAAGCAGAAAGAGAAGCAGGAGAACCAGAAGAAGCAGGAGAAGCAGAAGAAGCAGAAGCAGAATCTGAAGCAGAAGGAGAAACAGAAGAAGCACAATCTGAAGCAGAAGCAGAAGAAACAGAAATAGTAGAATAAGCAGAAGCAGAAGCACCAGGACAAGCAGAAGAACAAGAAGGAGAAGGCGAAAGAGAAGGATTAGGAGTAGGAGAAGCAAAAGGATAAGCAGAAGCAGAAAGAGACGCAGAAGGAGAAGCAGCACGAGAAGTAGGAGAAGGAGGAGAAGCAGAAGCAAGAGAAGCAGAAGAAACAGAAGACGCAGAAGCAGAATGAGAAACAGAAGGAGAAATTGAAGCAGAAGGAGAAGGAGAAGCAGAAGGAGAAGCAGAAGAAGGAGAAGGAGAAGGAGAAGCAGAAAGAGAAGCAGAAAGAGAAGCAGAAAGAGAAGCAGAAAGAAAAGCACAACGAGAAGCAGGAGAAGCAGGAGAAGCAGAAGCAGAAGAAACATAAGAAGGAGAAGAAGCAGAAGCAGAAGGAGAAGCAGAAACAGAAGGATAAGCAGAAATAGAAGCAGGAGCAGCAGAAGAAGCAGCAGTAGGAGAAGC
>NW_012289107.1:0-1462 GCF_000151885.1 Dipodomys ordii | reverse complement strand
GGCTTGGGCAAAAAGCAAGACCATATTTGAAAATAACAAAGCTAAAGGGCTTTAAGTATGCTCAAGTGGTAGAGTGCTAATTAGCAAGCTTGAGACTCTGAGTTAAAAAAAAAAAAAAATATATAAGCCGAGCACCAGTGGCTCATGCCTTTAAACCTAGCTACTCAAGAAGCTGAGATCTGGGCTGGGAAGGTGGCTCAGTGGTAGAGCCCTTGCCTTGCATGCCTGAGGCCCTGGGATCAATTCCTCAGCACCACATAAGCAAAAAGAAAAAAGCCGGAAGTGGCGCTGTGGCTCAAGTGGTAGAGTGCTAGCCTTGAGCTGAAGAGCTGAGGGACAGTGCCTAGGCCCAGAGCTCAGGCCCCATGACTGGACCCAAAAAAAAAAGAAGCTGAGATCTGAGGATAACGGTTCAAAGCCAGCCTGGGCAGGAAAATCTATAAGACTCTTATCTCCAATTCACCACCAGAAAACCGGAAGTGGTGCTGTGGAGCAAGTGGTAGACAGCTAGCCTTGAGCTGAAGGGACAGCACCAAGCCCAGAGTTCATGCCCAACTGACAAAAAAAAAATTTTTTAAATATGTATATACATATACATATATATACACACACACACAGATAGAGAAATAAATACCTATACTGAGATCTAGATAAACATATATATAGAGATAGCTAGATAGAGATAGCTAGATAGACTCTGTTATTCTAGTTTTTCTATATTTAGCTATGGTTGACATTTTCCCTAATACAAAGGTTAAAGAAGGAAGATGGAGAAAGGGTAGTAGATGAAATCAATCTGACTAAATTACAATATATGCTCTTGCGAGTTATCATGACAAAACCCTTTTGTACGATTAATACACACTGAAAAAGTGACAGGAATGTAACAAAGGTACTACTAGGAACAGGTATCAGCGGAAAGGAGAGGGTAACTGAGGATGAATACGGTCAGAGTACTTTACATGTATGTATGGAACTAGAACAATGAAACCTGTTGAAATTGCTTCCAGAAGAAAGATGAAGGAAAAGGATGGAGGGAGGTGGGGTATATTGTATACATATATGGAAATTATATATGTATATATTGTATATATACATGTGTGGAAATATTGCATACATGTATGGAAATGTCTTTTATAAAAATCCCTTGTAAAACTTATATATGCTAAGAAAAAGTCACATTAAAAAGATTAAAGAGGCTGAGAAGTTGGCTCAGTAGTAGAGCGCTTACCTTGCATGCATGAGGCCCTGGGTTCAATTCCTCAGCACCATATAAGCAGAAAAAAAAAAGCTGGAAGTGGCACTGTGCCTCAAGTGGTAGAGTGCTAGCCTTGAGATGAAGAGCTGAGGGACAGCACCCAGGCCCAGAGTTCAGGCCCCATAACCAGACCAAAAAAAAAAAAAAAAAGATTAAAGAATTTAGTTCTTATCTGAACAACTGAATAAAAAAAAAAATCTGGGC
>NW_012289106.1:0-2256 GCF_000151885.1 Dipodomys ordii | reverse complement strand
GGGGGATGGGGGAGGGGAGGAGGAGGAGGGGGGAGGGGAGGAGGAGGAGGAGGAGGAGGGGGGGGAGGAGGAGGAGGAGGAAGTCTTGACTCTTGGGTATGTGGGGTCCCCCCAATGAGGGCGGAGTATTATTTTGCAGTTCTTTGGGGAGCCATGTTACCTGGCTTAAGTTCACAGCATGGACCTCACGCTTAAAAAAAAAAAAAGACTAAAACAGCCAAGTGCCAGCGGTTTGACGCCTGCAATCCCAACCAACTACTCAGGGGTCACGGTTCGAAGCCAGCCTGGGCAGAAAAATAAAATGTCTCCTAGTTCTCCAGCAAAAAGCAGGAAACGGAGGTGCGGCTCAAGGGGTAGAGCGGCAGTCTTGAGCAAATAGAAGATGAGGGACAGCACTCAGGCCCTGCGTTCAAGCCTCAGTACACGCGCGTGCACACACACACACACACACACCCCGAGCAGGTGTTGAACCTCAACTGGACACAGCACAGGAGCGCCAGCTTGTGGGAAGGGGGGTTCCAGCAGCCGCTGCCTCTCCCACATGGGCCAACCCCCCCCCCCCCGTTTTTTTCTTCAGCTCTGACTGGGGCTGCCAAGCCTGGCGGGCTCTTCCGTGCCACGTCTGCCTCCTGCCGCCTCCGGCCAAGGAAAAGCAGAAGCAAAGCCAGGCCCTGGAATTCCCGCAGGCAGGCCCAGTGTCAGTCAGCCGCCAGGTTTGCAGAATAGTCAGTCGCTTGGGCCTCCCACAACCCGCCCCATCTCCCCTCCCTGCCTCTAGCCGGCCCCAGGGCCTTTGCACAGGCTGCGCCCGCTGCCCAGAGCTCCCCGCCTCCTCAGTAAACCCTTGTTGGGCCTGCTCCCTGGCCTGGCTCACATCCCTGTGTTTGAATGTGGCTTTTGTGGCCACAGGCCCAGGGTTCGCTGCCCCCCATCCCCAGCCCACCACACAACCACAGGTCATGGTTTGGGGGCTTCCGTGCCTGTCCCTCAGAAGACGGCGCGGATGGGGCTCTCCTGTCCGTCCGTACGCAACGCTGTCCTTCTAACCTGCTTCCCATCCCCTGGGCAGCTGCGCCGACTGTACACAGTACAGGCCTCGGGGTGGCCTCCCCTCCCCCACCCCAGGTCTGGTGGCCCAGGCTGGCATCCCAGGGGACCCTAGGCCCAGGGATCCCCACATGCCGGGTGACCAGGGGGTGACATCACAGGCCGGATGGCCATTTCCTTCCCTGCCCGGATTCTGGGGGAGGGAAGGGGGGGCGAGGTGGACCAAGAGCCACACGGGCAGAGGGGACGGGGCTGCGGCCTGGCCGGCCACCTGCGGGGGTTAAAGAGCGGGTGCCAGGCGGGGCGGTGAGCAAGTGACCCGGGCAGCGGGCAGCATGGGGGGATCGCTACAGCCCCGGCCTCCCCCGCCCAGGCCCCCACTGCGCCCGGCAAGGTTAAAAATACCCGTGCCACCCCGTCCCCTCCCAGTGTCAGCATGTCACCCGCCAGCACCGAAAATAACCCGCTGTTTACACGGCCACACGGAGGGGACGGCCACCCGGCCGCCCCGGAAGCCACCTGTGGCCAAGGGTGAGCCGGGGCCAGGAGAAAGCACCCGGGACCCCAGTGCCAGCACCGGGTCCCATGCTGTGCATGCCCCATGCCAGCCCTGGCCCTCTCTGGGCCTCTGGGCTAGAAGACAGAGTCATGGGGAAAGATCTGGTCCCCTCACTAGGTTCCAGCTCCTTCCTTCCTTCCTTCCTTCCTTCCTTTCCTTTGTCAGTCGTGGGGCTTGAATTCTGGGTCTGGGCGCTGTCCCTCAGCTCTTCAGCTCCAGGCAAGTGCTCTACCGCTTGAGCCACCTGGAAGACGAGTTGGATGGGGATGCCATTTAGAGTGACGGAGAACCTCGAGAAAACAATGCTCCCTACAGCTCCGACAGAACCGACAGCCTCGAATGCGATGCACATGGCACGGAAAAAGTAAAAGCCGATGCGGTCACAACGGATGACGGGTTATCATTAATAAACGCTGGTGACCTTGCACATAAACGCGCTTCACGCCACGCGTATCTAGTCTGTGTCTATTGTTAAGCCTGGGTGTCGTTATCCGCGTGACTAACAAAAAGGCTTACGGACTTGATATCTCGGGCGCTGGCCCCGGGAAAATCTGACAGGGGGCCTAATTGGATGCATTTCGACTATCCTTTTCGACTATTCGATGGCCCCGCGCGGATAACGACTATTACGATGTATTTGGTGGGGTGGC
>NW_012289105.1:0-768 GCF_000151885.1 Dipodomys ordii | reverse complement strand
GGCTGGTGGAGGGGACTAGCAGTGGAAGGAATGGCACGAGGTCACCTCTGGGCCATAGCACTCAGAGCAGGCGGCCCAGGGCCTAACCTTCCTCTGGTGAGAATGGCAGAGGGCCGCGCTGGGGGCGGGGCTCTGGGCGGGGCCGCACAGGGGGCGTGCCTAAACAGGGTAGAGCTTGAATAGGTATGGGCGGGGCCATAAAGAGGTGGAACCTTACTGGGGGCGGGTCCTCCCTGGGGCGGGGCTTGAGCAGGTAGGGGGCGGGGTTCGGGCGGGCACGAGGGCGGGACTGCGCAGGGGGCGGGGCGCACGTGCGCCCAGGGCCAGCGGCCAGCGGCCAGCGCGGAGCTCGCGCTGCGTGGCAGAGTTCTCGTGCCCTCGGTCACCGTCTCCGCACCGTCACCTCGGCCGCCGGCCGCCTCTCGGTTCCTGAGCCGGCCCGGCCCGGGCGGCAGCGACCGCGAAGCCCTGGAGCAGCCTCCGTCGCCGCCGCCGCCGCCGCAGTCGCGGGCGCAGATGTCGCCCGGGCTGGGGAAGGCCGGCGTCGTTCCCAACCGCCGCCTGGGCTGCGTCCGCGGCGGGCCCGTGTCGTCGCCGCCGGGGCGCCGCGCCCGCTTGGCGTCTCCCGGGCCCAGCCACCCGTGCTCTGAGACCCGCGAGGAGTTGCGGCGCCGCCTCCGCGCCCTCATCGACGGCAACTGAGTGATTATCTTCATCAATAATTACTGCCCCCCCAGCCAGCGGGTACGCGGCGGGGCTGGAGGCCGG
>NW_012289104.1:0-1298 GCF_000151885.1 Dipodomys ordii | reverse complement strand
TTCATTTAAAAATATAGGGCAGAGGGTTTTTTGCCAGTTCAAATTTTCCCTTGAAATGCACATCCAGTTAACATTTCATAGGTCATTCATGCTTCTAGACTACAACATAGCTGATACTGTGCAAGAAAACATCTAACCTGTCATAAACATCAGTAATATAAAGAATATTTTTGAGACTATGTAAGAAGCTTTTATTGATTGGCAACTTACTTGCCTAGTAAAAATAGTATATATCAAAAAATGAATCACTCAATAAATGTTAGCAAAACGAATCTATGAGGGAAGGAGATGGGAGAGGAGAGAGGAAAAATATAAAGGATACATCTCTTTACTACAAATAGGCTATAGTCTAATAAGGGAGATGCACACTGATGTAATTATTAGGTAATGTATTCAATGTGACAGAGGAAATACAAAGTGCTAAGAAAGCATATAAAGCTATGAAAAAGCTCCATAAAAGCAATGATAAAATTGTAATGGGAGAATAAGATTAGAATTAAGGAAATACCATGTTCCTAATTCATTGGAAAGTAGAAAAATATATTGATTTTTTTAACTACTCAACATCTCTTGCTCCTTCTTTCATAACAAATCCTATCCCCACACAGCCCACCCACAGGGTCAGCAGATGGCCTGTTAAGCATGGCATCACCGCAACACGTCGGCTGGCGGTCGAAACCCCGCCCTCCCGCCTCCCCGTCGTCATGGCTACGACAGAGGAAAAGCAAATGATGATAATAATGAATCATAACAACCTATATGTATGTGTATGTCAGAACTCTCACTCCCCACTGCCGGGTAGGTGAGGACTGACTGACTGAGTGAGTGACTGACCCGACCCGTGTTTTGCCCCTCCCGCCGCCCCATCCACCTTGTCGACGGCGAACGCGCGCCATCTAGTGGTGGTTTTGTGAATTGCAGTTTTCTCTCATGAAATGCATGGGGGAAAAAAAGAACAAACAAACCACGCACTGACTGACTGAGAAAACCGGCCCAGGCTGGCTGGCGCCGAGAGAGACTGCCTTCTTTTCAGAGAAGGGGTGGGGTGGGGATGATGATGTGCCTCGTTGGAGTATGGGGCCCATGCATAGGCAGGCAGGCAGGCAGGCTCGGAGTGGGACCGTTGTGTGTTGGAGCGCCAGTACAGTAGCTCAAGCCCCAGGATTGACTGGCAAGTCTAGAGGAAAAGGAGGGAGGGTGTGCGGGCGGGCGGGAGGGCGGGAGAGAGAATTCAAACGAGAGAGAGAGAGAGACAGACAGACAGACAGACAGACAGACAGACAGACAGACAGATAGAC
>NW_012289103.1:0-2703 GCF_000151885.1 Dipodomys ordii | reverse complement strand
TCAGCTGAGGCCCGCTGTGTCCCGCTGTGTCCCACCTGTGTCCCCCGCTGTGTCTGGCTGTGTCTCGCTGTGTCTCCCGCTGTGTCCCCCACTGTGTCCCGCTGTGTCCTCCGCTGTTTCCCGCTGTTTCAACTGCTGTGTCCCCGTTGTGTCCCGCTGTTTCCCTGCTTTGTCCCGCTGTGTCCTCGCTGTGTCCCCCACTGTGTCCCACTGTGTCCCCAGCTGTGTCCCGCAGTGTCCCCGCTGTGGCCCTGCTGTGTCCCGCTGTGTCCCCGCAGGGTCACCCCTGTTTCCCTCTGTGTCCTGCTGTGTTCCGTGGTGTCCCATTTTGTCCCCCGCAGTGTCTCACGCTGAGTCTCCGCTGTGTCCCCGCTGTGTCCCTCTGTGTCCTTGCTGTGTCCCCCGCTGTCTCCCGCTCTGTCCCCTGCTGTGTCTCACGCTTTGTCCCCGCTGTGTCTCACTGTGTCCCGCTGTCTCCCGCTGTGTACCCCTCTGTGTCCCACTCTGTGTCCCGCTGTGTCCCGCTGTGTACTGCTGTGTTCCCCCGCTTAGTCCCGCTGTGTTCCCGCTGTGTCCCCCCTGTGTACCCTGCTGTGTCTCGCTGTGTTCTGCTATGTCCCCTGCTGTGTCCCCTGCTATGTCCTTGCTGTTTCCCTGCTGTGTCCTGCTGTGACCTCGCTGTGTCCCCTGCTGTGTCCCGCTGTGTCCCGTTGTGTCCCGCTGTGTCCCCGCTGTGTCCCTGCTGTGTCACTGCTGTGTCCCCGCTGTGTCCAGTTGTGTCCCGCTGTGTCCTCGCTGTGTCCCACGCTGTGTTCCGCTGTGTCCTCGCTGTGTCCCCTGCTGTGTCCCGTTGTGTCCCCAGCTGTGTACCCTGCTGTGTCCCCGCTGTATCGACGCTGTGTCCCACTGGTCCCACTGTGTCCTCGCTGTGTCCCCCGCTGTGTCCCGCGGTGTCCCCCGCTGGGTCCCGCTGGGTCCTCGCTGTGTTCCCTGCTGTGTCCCCTTCTGTGTCCCGCTGTGTCCCCCGCTGTGTCCCACTGTGTCGGCCGATGTGTCCTGCTGTGTCCCCGCTGTATTACGTTGTGTCCTCCGCTGTGTCTCCGCTGAGTCACGCTGTGTCCCCGCTGTGTCCCACTGCGTCCCCCTATGTGTTCCCGATGAGTCTTCAGCTCTATCCTGCTGTGTCCCCTGCTGTGTCCCCGCAGTGTCCCGGCTGTGTCCCGCTGTGTCCCGCTGTGTTCCCTGCTGTGTCCAGCTGTGTCCCCACTGTGTACCCCGATGTGTCCAGCTGTGTCCACCGCTGTGTCCCGCTGTGTCCCACTGTGTTCCGCTGTGTCCCTTTGTGTCCTCGCTGTGTCTCCCGCAGTGTCCCATTGTGTCTTCGCTGTGTCCCCCGCTGTGTCCCGCTGTGTCCCCCACTATGTCCCGCTGTGTCCCTGCTGTGTCCCGCTTTGTCGCCGCTGTGTCCCGCTGTGTCCCCCGCTGTGTCCGCCGCTGTGTCCCGCTGTGTCCCCCGCTGTGTCCGCCGCTGTGTCCCAGCTGTGTCTCGCTGTGTCCTCTCTGTGTCTCGCTGTGTCCCCCGCTTTTTCCCCGCTCTGTCCCTGTTGTGTCCCGCTGTGTCCCCGCTGTGTCCCCGTTGTGTCCCGCTGTGTCCCCGTTGTGTCCCGCTGTGTATCCCGCTGTGTCCCGTTGTTTCCCATTGTCTCCCTGCTGTGCCCGCTGTGTACCGCTGTGTCCTCGCTCTGTTCCCCGCTGTGTCCCACTGTCTCCCCGTTGTCCACTGCTGTGTCACGCTGTGTCATGCTGTTTTGCCTGTTGTGTACCACTGTTTCCTCCACTATGTCCCGCTCTGTTTTTCGCTGTGTCCCCCGCTGTGTCCCGCTGTGTCCTGCTGTGTCCCACTGTGTCCCGCTGTGTTCCGTTGTGTCCTCGCTCTGTCCCCACTCTGTCCCGCTGTGTACCCCGCTGTGTCCAGCTGTGTCCCCGCTGTGTCCCTCTGGGCCATCTGTGTCCTCGCTGTGTATCCCGCTGTGTCCTGCTCTGTCCCGCTGTGTCCCATTGTGTCCAGCTTTGTCCTCGCTGTGTCCCCACAGTGTCCCGCTGTGTACCCCGTAATATCCAGCTCTGTTTCCGCTGTGTCCCGCTGTCTCGCTGAGTCCTCGCTGTTTCCCTGCTGTGTCCCGCTCTGTCCCCCGCTGTGTCCCACTGTGACCAATGCTGTGTCCCGCTCTGTCCCCCGCTGTGTCCCTCTGTGACCAATGCTGTGTCCCTGCTGTGTCCCCGCTGTGTCCTCGTTGTGTCCAGGCTGTGTCCCCGCTGTGTCCCGCTGTGTCCCCCACTGTGTCCCGATGTATCCCCTGCTGTGTCCCCCGCTGTGTCCCCTTTGTGTCCCACGCTGTGTCCCGCTGTGTCCCCTGCTCTCCCCCGTTGTGTCCCCGCTGTGTGCCGCTGTGTCCCGCTGTGTCCCCTGCTGTGTCCCACTGTGTCCCCTGCTGTGTCCCGCTGTGTCACGCTGTGTCCCGCTCTGTCCACGCTGTGTTCAGCTCTGTCCCGCTGTGTCCCCGCTGTGTCCCGCTGTGTCCCCCGCTCTGTCCCCCGCTGTGTCCCGCTGTGCCCCCCACTGTGTCCCGCTGTGTCCCGTGGTGTCCAACTTTGTCCCTTGCTGTGTCCCTCGCTGAGTCCCCTTCTGTGTCCCCACTATGT
>NW_012289102.1:0-14550 GCF_000151885.1 Dipodomys ordii | reverse complement strand
CACTGTGTTCTCGCTGTGTCCCGCTGTGTCCCTGCTGGGACCCGCTGTGTCCCGCTGTGTCCCCGCTGTGTCCCCGCTGTGTCCCGCTGTGAAACCCGCTGTGTCCAGCTTGGTCCCTACTGTGTCCCGCTGTGTCCCTGTTGTCCCCTACTGTGTCCCCAATGTCCCCGCTTTGTCCCGCTGTGTCCCCGCTGTGTCCCCGACTGAGTTCCTGCTGTGTCCCCCGCTGTGTCCTGCTGTGTCCCTGTGGTCCCCCACTGTGTCCCCAATGTCCCCCGCTTTGTCCCGCTGTGTCCCCGCTGTGTCCCCCGCTGTGTCCCACTGTGTCCCGCTGTGTCCCCCGCTGTGTCCAGCTGTGTCCCGCTGTGTCCTCGCTGTGTCCCCGCTGTGTCCCGCTGTGTACCCCGCTGTGTCCAGCTTTGTCCCCAATGTGTAAGCATCTGCGTCCTGCTGTGCCCCCCGCTGTGTCCCCGCTGCGTCAGGCTGTGTTCCGCTGTGTCCCGCTGTGTCCTCGCTGTGTCCCCGCTGTGTCCTCGCTATGTCCCGCTGTGTCCCGCTGTGTACCCCGCTGTGTCCCGCTGTGTCCCACGCTGTGTCCCCCGCAATGTCCCGCTGTTTCCTCTGCTGTGTCCTGCTGTGTCCCGCTGTGTCTCCCGCTGTGTCCCAGCTGTGGCATGCTGTGTCCTCTGCTGTATCCCCGCTGTGTCCTGCTGTGTCCCGCTGTGTCCTGCTGTGTCCCGTGGTGTCCCGCTTTCTCTCCTGCTGTGTCACCCGCTGAATCCCCGCTGTGTCCCGCTGTGTCCCCCGCTGTATCCCACTCTTTCCCCCGCGGTGTCCCTCTGTGTCCCGCTGTGTCCCGCTGTGTCGCCCGCTTTGTCCTGGCTGTGTCCCTGCTGTGTCTTGCTGTGTCCCGCTGTATCCTTCTGTGTCCCGTTGTGTCCTCGCTGTGTCCCCACTGTGTCCCAGGTGTGTCCCCTGCTGTGTACCCGCTGTGTCCACGCTGTGTCAGGCTGTGTCCCGCTGGGTCCTCGCTGTGTCCCCCGCTGTGTCCCGCTGTGTACTCTGCTGTGTCCCGTGTTGGGTCAAGGTATGTCCCCGATGTGTCCCACTGTGTCCGGCTGTGTCCCGCTGTGTCCTCGCTGTGTCCCCGCTGTGTAACCCGCTGTGTAACCCGCTGTGTCCAGCTGTGTCCCCCGCTGTGTCCCGCTGTGTCTAGCTTTGTCCTCGTTGTGTCCCCTCTGTGTCCCTAGGTGTCCCAAGGTGTCCCCTGCTCTGTCCCCCGCTTTGTCCCACTGTGTCTCACTGTATCCCTCTGTGACCCGTTGTGTCCTTGCTTTTTCCCCACTGTGTCACAGCTGTGTCCGCGCAGTGTCCCCGCTGTGTCACGCTGTGACCACCTTTATCCCTCTGTGTCCCCCCCTGAGTCCCCGCTTTTTCCCCGCGGTGTCCCGCTGTGTCCCCGCTGTGTCCCGCTGTGTTCCCCGCTATGTCCCCCGCTTTGTCCCTGCTGTGTCCCGCTGTGTCCCCCGCTGTGTCCCTGCTGTGTCCCCGCTGTGTCCCGCTGTATCCCTCTGTGTACTGCTGTGTCCCCCGCTGAGTCCCGCTGTGTCCCCGCTGTGTCCCAATGTGTCCTCGCTGTTTCCCTCGCTGTGTCCTGCTGTGTCCCCCCTGTGTCTCATGTGTGTCCTCTGTGTCCCGCTGTGTTCCCCGCTGTGTCCCCTGCTGTGTCCCGCTGTGTCCCCCGCTGTGTCCAGTTTTGTCCCCGCTGTGTCTCACTGTGTCCCACGCTCTGTCCCCCACTGTGTCCCGCTGGGTCCCCGCTGTGTCCCTGCTGTGTCCCCGCTGTGTCCCGCTGTATCCCGCTGTGTACTGCTGTGTCCCCCGCTGAGTCCCGCTGTGTCCCCGCTGAGTCCCGCTGTGTCCCCGCTGTGTCCCAATGTGTCCTCGCTGTTTCCCTCGCTTTGTCCAAGACATGTGTCCCTGCTGTGTCCCCCCTGTGTCTCATGTGTGTCCTCTGTGTCCCCCGCTGTGTCCCCTGCTGTGTCCCGCTGTGTCCCCCGCTGTGTCCAGCTTTGTCCCCGCTTTGTCTCACTGTGTCCCACGCTCTGTCCCCCACTGTGTCCCGCTGGGTCCCCTGCTGTGTCCCGCTGTGTCCCCGCAGGTTCACCGCTGTTTCCCGCTGTGTCCCGCTGTGTTCCGTGGTGTCCCGCTAGGTCCCCCGCTGTGTCCCCCGCTGAGTCCCCGCTGTGTCCCTTCCTGTGTCCCCAGCTGAGTCCCCGCTGTGTCCCCGCTGTGTCCCCCACTGTGTCCCGCTGTGTCCTCGCTGTGTCCCCCGCTGTGTCCCACTGTGTCCCCCGCTGTGTTCCGCTGTGCCCCGCTTTGTCCCTGCTGGGACCCGCTGTGTCCCGCTGTGTCCCCGCTGTGTCCCCGCTGTGTTCCGCTGTGAACTCCGCTGTGTCCACCTTGGTCCCCGCTGTGTCTCGCTGGGTTCCACGCTCTGTCCCCCACTGTGTTCCGCTGGGTCCCCCGCTGTGTCCCGCTGTGTCTCCCGCTGTGTCCCCGCAGGGTCACCGCTGTTTCCCGCTGTGTCCCACTGTGTTCCATGGTGTCCCAATTTGTCCCCCGCAGTGTCTCACGCTGAGTCCCCGCTGTGTCCCGCTGTGTCCTCGCTGTGTCCCCCGCTGTCTCCCGCTCTGTCCCCCGCTGTGTCTCACGCTTTGTTCCCGCTGTGTCGCACTGTGTCCCGCTGTGTCCCGCTGTGTACCCCTCTGTGTCCCCGCTGTGTCCCGCTGTGTCCCGCTGTGTCCCCTGCTTCTTCCCCCTGTGTTTACTGCTGTGTCCCTGCTGTGTCCCGCTGTGTCCCTGCTGTGTCTCCGCTGTGTCCCGCTGTATCCCGCTGTGTACTGCTGTGTCCCCCGCTGAGTCCCGCTGTGTCCCCGCTGTATCCCAATGTGTCCTCGCTCTTTCCCTCGCTGTGTCCTGCTGTGTCCCCCCTGTCTCATGTGTGTCCTCTGTGTCCCGCTGTATCCCCCTGTGTCCCGGTGTGTACTGCTGTGTCCCCCGCTGAGGCCCGCTGTGTCCCGCTGTGTCCTCCGCTGTTTCCCGCTGTTTCAACTGCTGTGTCCCCGTTGTGTCCCGCTGTTTCCCTGCTTTGTCCCGCTGTGTTCTCGCTGTGTCCCCCACTGTGTCCCACTGTGTCCCCAGCTGTGTCCCGCTGTGTCCCCGCTGTGGCCCCGCTGTGTCCCGCTGTGTCCCCGCAGGGTCACCCCTGTTTCCCTCTTGTCCTGTTGTGTTCCGTGGTGTCCCATTTTGTCCCCCGCAGTGTCTCACGCTGAGTCTCCGCTGTGTCCCCGCTGTGTCCCTCTGTGTCCTTGCTGTGTCCCCCGCTGTCTCCCGCTCTGTCCCCTGCTGTGTCTCACGCTTTGTCCCCGCTGTGTCTCACTGTGTCCCGCTGTGTCCCGCTGTGTACCCCTCTGTGTCCCACTCTGTGTCCCGCTGTGTCCCGCTGTGTACTGCTGTGTTCCCCCGCTGAGTCCCGCTGTGTCCCCGCTGTGTCCCCCCTGTGTACCCCGCTGTGTCTCGCTGTGTTCTGCTATGTCCCCTGCTATGTCCTTGCTGTTTCCCTGCTGTGTCCTGCTGTGACCTCGCTGTGTCCCCCGCTGTGTCCCGCTGTGTCCCCCGCTGTGTCCCGCTGTGTCCCTGCTGTGTCCAGCTTTGTCCCTGCTGTGTCTCGTTGTGTCCCACGCTCTGTCCCCCACTGTGTCCCGCTTGGTCCCCCGCTGTGTCCCGCTGTGTCCCCGCAGGGTCACCGCTGTTTCCCGCTGTGTCCCGCTGTGTTCCGTGGTGTCCCACTATGTCCCCCGCTGTGTCCCCCGCTGAGTCCCCGCTGTGTCCCCGCTGTGTCCCGCTGTGTTCTCGCTGTTTCCCCCGCTGTCTCCCGCTCTGTCCCCCACTGTGTCTCACACTTTGTCCCTGCTGTGTCCCACTGTGTCCCCCTGTGTCCCGTTGTGTCCCCCACTGTGTCCCTTTGTGTCCCCACCTTTGTACCCCGCTGGGTCCCGCTGTGTCCACGCTGTATCGACGTTGTGTCCCGCTTGGTCTCGTAGTGTCCTCGCTGTATTTAACGTTGTGTCCCGCTAGGTCCACAGCCGTTTCCCCCGCTGTGTCCTGCTGTGTCCCCCGCTGTGTCCCGTTGTGTCCCACTGTGTCCCCGCTGTGTCCCTGCTGTGTCACTGCTGTGTCCCCGCTGTGTCCAGTTGTGTCCCGCTGTGTCCTCGCTGTGTCCCACGCTGTGTCCCGCTGTGTCCTCGCTGTGTCCCCTGCTGTGTCCCGTTGTGTCCCCAGCTGTGTACCCTGCTGTGTCCCCGCTGTATCGACGCTGTGTCCCACTGGTCCCACTGTGTCCTCGCTGTGTCCCCCGCTGTGTCCCGCGGTGTCCCCCGCTGGGTCCCGCTGGGTCCTCGCTGTGTTCCCTGCTGTGTCCCCTTCTGTGTCCCGCTGTGTCCCCCGCTGTGTCCCACTGTGTCGGCCGATGTGTCCTGCTGTGTCCCCGCTGTATTACGTTGTGTCCTCCGCTGTGTCTCCGCTGAGTCACGCTGTGTCCCCGCTGTGTCCCACTGCGTCCCCCTATGTGTTCCCGATGAGTCTTCAGCTCTATCCCGCTGTGTCCCCTGCTGTGTCCCCGCAGTGTCCCGGCTGTGTCCCGCTGTGTCCCGCTGTGTTCCCTGCTGTGTCCAGCTGTGTCCCCACTGTGTACCCCGATGTGTCCAGCTGTGTCCACCGCTGTGTCTTCGCTGTGTCCCCCGCTGTGTTCCGCTGTGTCCCTTTGTGTCCTCGCTCTGTGTCCCTGCTGTGTCCCGCTTTGTCGCCGCTGTGTCCCGCTGTGTCCCCCGCTGTGTCCGCCGCTGTGTCCCGCTGTGTCCCCCGCTGTGTCCACCGCTGTGTCCAAGCTGTGTCTCGCTGTGTCCTCGCTGTGTCTCGCTGTGTCCCCCGCTTTTTCCCCGCTCTGTCCCTGTTGTGTCCCGCTGTGTCCCCGCTGTGTCCCCGTTGTGTCCCGCTGTGTCCCCGTTGTGTCCTGCTGTGTATCCCGCTGTGTCCCGTTGTTTCCCATTGTATCCCCGCTGTGCCCGCTGTGTACCGCTGTGTCCTCGCTCTGTTCCCCGCTGTGTCCCACTGTCTCCCCGTTGTCCACTGCTGTGTCACGCTGTGTCATGCTGTTTTGCCTGTTGTGTACCACTGTTTCCTCCACTATGTCCCGCTCTGTTTTTCGCTGTGTCCCCCGCTGTGTCCCGCTGTGTCCTGCTGTGTCCCACTGTGTCCTGCTGTGTTCCGTTGTGTCCTCGCTCTGTCCCTGCTCTGTCCCGCTGTGTACCCCGCTGTGTCCAGCTGTGTCCCCACTGTGTCCCTCTGGGCCATCTGTGTCCTCGCTGTGTATCCCGCTGTGTCCCGCTGTGTCCTGCTGTGTCCCGCTGTGTCCCACTGTGTCCCGCTTTGTCCTCTCTGTGTCCCCACAGTGTCCCGCTGTGTACCCCGTACTACCCAGGTCTGTTTCCGCTGTGTCCCGCTGTGTCTCACTGAGTCCTCGCTGTTTCCCTGCTGTGTCCCGCTCTGTCCCCCGCTGTGTCCCACTGTGACAAATGCTGTGTCCCGCTCTGTCCCCCGCTGTGTCCCTCTGTGACCAATGCTGTGTCCCTGCTGTGTCCCCGCTTTGTCCCGCTGGGTCCTCGTTGTGTCCAGGCTGTGTCCCCGCTGTGTCCTGCTGTGTCCCCCACTGTGTCCCGATGTATCCCCTGCTGTGTCCGCCGCTGTGTCCCCCTCTGTGTCCCCCGCTGTGTCCCGCTGTGTCCCCTGCTGTCCCCTGTTGTGTCCCCGCTGTGTGCCGCTGTGTCCCGCTGTGTCCCCTGCTGTGTCCCACTGTGTCCCCTGCTGTGTCCCGCTGTGTCCCGCTCTGTCCACGCCGTGTCCCGCTCTGTCCCGCTGTGTCCCTGCTGTGTCCCGCTCTGTCCCCCGCTCTGTCCCCCGCTGTGTCCCGCTGTGCCCCCCGCTGTGTCCCGCTGTGTCCCGTGGTATCCCACTTTGTCCCTTGCTGTGTCCCTCGCTGAGTCCCCTCTGTGTCCCCACAATGTCCCGCTGTGTCCTCGCTGTGTCCCCCGCTGTCTACTGCTTTGTCCTCCGCTGTGTCACGCTGTGTCCCGCTGTGTCCTCGCTGTGTCTCCCACAGTGTCCCGCTGTGTCTTCGCTGTGTCCCCCGCTATGTCCCACTTTGTCCACGCTGTGTCCCGCTCTGTCCCTGCTGTCCCCCGTTTTGTCCCTGCTGTGTGCCACTGTGTCCCGCTGTGTCCCCCGCTGTGTCCATGCTCTGACCCGCTGTGTCCGCGTTGTCCCCCGTTGTGTCCCCAATGTCCCCCGCTTTGTCTTGCTGTGTCCCCGCTGTGTCCCCCGCTGAGTTCCCGCTGTGTCCTGCTGTGTCCCCCTGTGTGTCCCCGCTGTGTCCCCCGCTGTGTCCCCCGCTGTGTCCCCCGATTTGTCCCACTGTCTCTCGCTCTGTCCCTGTCTGTTTCCCTGCTTTATCCTGCTGTGTCCCGCTGTGTCCCGATCTGTCCCCGCTGTGTTCCGCTGTGTCCCTCTGTGTCCCCCATTGAGTCCCCCGCTGTGTCCGGATGTGTCCCCATCTGTGTCCCCCTGTGTCCCCCGCTGTTTCCCCGCTGTGTCCCTCTGTGTACCCGCTATGTCCCGCTTGTCCCACTGTGTCCTCGCTGTGTCCCCCGCTGTGTTCTGCTGTGTCCCCCGACTTGTCGCGCTGTGTCCCGCTGTGTCCGCCACTGTGTCCTGCTGTGTCCCCGCTGTGTTACGTTGTGTCCCCCGCTGTGTCCCCGCTGAGTTACGCTGTGTCCCCCGCTGTGTCCCCCGATGTGTCCCGCTGTGTCCCCTGCTGTGTCCCGCTGTGTCCACTGCTGTGTCCCCGCTGTGTCCCGCTGTGTCCTGCTGTGTCCCGCTGTGTCTCCGCTGTGTCCCTGCTGTGTCCCGCTGTGTAACCCGCTGTGTCCCTTTGTGTCCCATTGTATCCCCGCTGTGTGCCGCTGTGTCCCGCTGTGTGCTCACTCTGTTCCACGCTGTGTCCCGCTGTGTCCCGGTTGTCCCCCGCTGTGTCCCGCTGTGTCACGCTGTGTTCAACGCTGTGTCCCGCTGTTTCCTCAACTATGTCCCGCGCTGTTACCCGCTGTGTCCCCCACTGTGTCCCAGCTGTGTCCACGCAGTGTCCGCGCTGTGTCATGCTGTGTGCCGCTGTTTCCTCGCTTTGTCCCCTGCTCTGTCCCACTTTTTCCTCCTCTGTGTCCCGTGCTGTGTCAAGCTGTGTCCTCCGCTGTGTCCCGCTTTGTCCCGCTGTGTCCCGATATGTCCTGCTGTGTCCCAGCTGTGTCCGGCTGTGTCCCCCTGTTTGTCCCCCGACTTGTCCCGCTGTGTCCTGCTGTGTCCCTGCTGTATCCCACTGTGTTCCGCTGTGTACCGCTGTGTCCTCGCTGTGTCTCCCGCAGTGTCCCGCTTTGTCCTCGCTGTGTCCCGCTGTGTCCCGCTGTGTACCCTGCTGTGTCCAGCTGTGTCCCTACTGTGTACCCCGCTGTGTCCAGCTGTGTCCCCCGCTGTGTCCCGCTGTGTCCCCCGCTGTGTCCTGCTGTGTCACGCTATGTCCCGCTCTGTCCCCGCTTTTTCCCGCTGTGCCCCCGATTTGTCCCCCACTGTGTCCCCGCTGTGTCCCCGCTGTTTCCCTCTGTGTCCCCCGCTGTGTCCCCCGCTCTGTCCGGGCTGTGTCCACGCTGTCCCCCGGTGTGTCCCTGCTGTGTCCCGGTATGATCCCGCTGTATCGACGCTGTGTCCCGCTGGGTCCCGCTGTGTCCTCGCTGTGTTCCCCGCTGTGTCCCGCTGGGTCCCCTGCTGTATCCCCCGCTTTGTCCCGCAGTGTCCCCGCTGTGTCCCCCTCTGTGTCCCCCGCTGTGTCCCCTGCTGTCCCCCATTGTGTCCCCGCTGTGTGCCGCTGTGTCCTGCTGTGTCCCCTGCTGTGTCCCACTGTGTCCCCTGCTGTGTCACGCTGTGTCACGCTGTGTCCTGCTCTGTCCACGCGGTGTCCCGCTCTGTCCCCTGCTGTGTCCGGCTGTGTCCCCCGTTGTGTCCCGCTGTGTCCCGCTGTGTCCCCCGCTTTGTACCGCGGTGTCCCCGCAGTGTCCCCGCTGTGTACCCCTGTGTCCCGTGGTGTTCCGCTTTGTCCCTTGCTGTGTCCCTCGCTGAGTCCCCTCTGTGTCCCCACTATGTCCCGCTGTGTCCTCGCTGTGTCCCCCGCTGTCTACCGCTTTGTCCCCCGCTGTGTCGCGCTGTGTCACGCTGTGTCCTCGCTGTGTCCCCCGCTGTGTCCTGCTGTGTCCCCGCAGTGTCACCGCTGTGTCCCCGCTGTGTCCCGCTGTGTCTTCCCTGTGTCTCACGCTGTGGCCGGCTCTGTTCCCCGCTGTGTCCCCCGCGTTGTCCTCGCTGTGTCCCTCTGTTTCCCTCTGTGTCCCCCGCTGTGTCCAGTTGTGTCCCCCGTTGTGTACCCCGCTGTGTCCCGCTTTGTACCACGCTGTGTCCTGCTGTGTCCCCCGCTGTGTCCCGCTGTGTCACCCACTGTGTCCCGCTCTGTCCCCCGCTGTGTCCCGCTCTGTCCCCCGCTGTGTCCCGCTGTGTCCCCTGCTGTGTTTCCCGCTGTGTCCCGCTCTGTTCCCCGCTGTGTCTCACTGTGACCAATGCTCTGTCCCGCTCTGTCCCCCGCTGTGTCCCCCTGTGACCAATGCTGTGTCCCGCTCTGTCCCCCGCTGTGTCCCGCTGTGACCAATGCTGTGTCCCTGCTGTGTCCCTGCTTTGTCCCGCTGTGTCCCCGCTGTGTCTAGGCTGTGTCCCCGCTGTGTCCCGCTGTGTCCCGCACTGTGTCCCGATGTGTTCCCTGCTGTGTCCCCCGCTGTATCCCGCTGTGTCCCCCGGTGTGTCCCGCTGTGTCCCCTGCTGTGTCACGCTCTGTCCACTGCTGTGACCGCGCTGTGTCTTGCTGTGTCCCGCTGTATCCCCCGCTGTGTCCTGCTGTGTCCCACTCTGTGTCCCGCTGTGTCCCCCGCTGTGTCACGCTGTGTCCCCTGCTGTGTCCCGCTGTGTCCAGCTGTGTTCCCGCTGTATCCCGCTGTGTTGCGCTGTGTCCAGCTGTGTCACTGCTGTGTTCCGCTATGTCCCCCACTGTGTCCCGCTGTACCCCCGCTGTCTTCCGCTGTGTTCCACCTTGTCCAATGCTGTGTCCCGCTGTATCCCCTCAGTGTCCCAGCTGTGTCCCGCTGTGTCCTGCTGTGTCCCGTGGTGTCCCCCTTTGTCCCCAGCTGTGTCCCCCGCTGAGTCCCGCTGTGTCCCCGCTGTGTCCCACTCTGTCCTCTCTGTGTCCCCGGCTTTGTCCCGCTCTGTCCCCCGCTGTTTACCCCGCAATGTCCCCACTGTGTCCCGCTGTGTCCCCGCTGTATCGACACTGTGTCCCGCTGGGTCCCACTGTGTCCTCGCTGTGTTCCCCTCTGTGTCCCGATGTGTCCCCCTCTCTGTCCCATGCTGTGTCCCGCTGTGTCCCCCGCTGTGTCCCGCTGTGTCCCCAGCTGTGTCCCCAGCTGTGTCCCTGCTTTGTCCCTGCTGTGTCCCCATGTGTCCCGATGTGTCCCGCGGTGTCCCCCGCTGAGTCCCGCTGTGTCCCCCTGTGTCCCCCGCTGTGTCCCGCTGTCTCCCGCTCTGTCCCCCCCTGTGTCTCATGCTTTGTCCCCGCTGTGTCCCGCCTTGTCCTCCACTGTGTCCCGTTGTGTCCCCAGCTGTGTACCCCGCTGTGTCCTGCTGTGTACCCCGCTGTATCGAATCTGTTTACCGCTGGGTCCCACTGTGTCCTCGCTGTGTGCTCGCTGTTTCCTGCTGTGTCCCGCTGTGTCCCCCGCTGTGTACCCCTCTGTCCTAGCTGTGTCCCCCGATGTATCCCGCTGTGTCCCCCGCTGTGTCCCACTGTGTCGTCGCTGTATCGACGCTGTGTCCTGCTGTGTCCCGCTGTGCCCCCCGCTCTGTCCTCCGCTGTATCCCCCGCTAGTCCCCGCTGTGTCCCGCTGTCTCCCGCTGTGTCCCTCCTGTGTCCCAGCTGTGTCCAGGTGTGTCCCCTGCTGTGTCGCGCTGTGTCCCCCGCTGTGTCCTGCTGTGTCACGCTATGTACCGCTCTGTCCCCGCTGTTTCCCACTGTGTCCCCCGATTTGTCCCCCACTGTGTCCCCGCTGTGTCCCGGCTGTTTCCCTCTGTGTCGCCCGCTGTGTCCCCCGCTCTGTCCGGGCTGTGTCCCCACTGTCCCCCGGTGTGTCCCTGCTGTGTCCCGCCATGTTCCAGCTGTATCGACACTGGGTCCTGCTGGGTCCCGCTGTGTCCTCGCTGTGTTCCCTGATGTGTCCCGCTGGGTCCCCCGCTGTATCCCCCACTTTGTCCCGCAGTGTCCCCCGCTGTGTCCCCCTCTGTGTCCCCTGCTGTGTCCCGCTGTGTCCCCTGCTGTCCCCCGTTGTGTCCCCGCTGTGTGCCGCTGTGTCCCGCTGTGTCCCCTGCTGTGTCCCACTGTGTCCCCTGCTGTGTCCCGCTGTGTCACGCTGTGTCCCGCTCTGTCCACGCTGTGTCCCGCTCTGTCCCGTTGTGTCCCCGCTGTGTCCCGCTGTGTCCCCCACTCTGTCCCCCGCTGTGTCCGGCTGTGTCCCCTGCTGTGTCACCGCTGTGCCCCCGCTGTGTCCCGCTGTGTCTTCCCTGTGTCCCACGCTGTGGTCCGTTCTGTCCCCCGCTGTGTCCCCCGCGTTGTCCTCGCTGTGTCCCTCTGTGTCCCCCGCTGTGTCCAGTTGTGTCCCCCGTTGTGTACCCCGCTGTGTCCCGCTTTGTACCACGCTGTGTCCCGCTGTGTCCCCCGCTGTGTCCCGCTGTGTCACCCACTGTGTCCCGCTCTGTCCCCCGCTGTGTCCCGCTGTGTCCCCTGCTGTGTTTCCCGCTGTGTCCCGCTCTGTTCGACGCTGTGTCTCACTGTGACCAATGCTGTGTCCCACTCTGTCCCCCGCTGTGTCCCACTGTGACCAATGCTGTGTCCCGCTCTGTCCCCCACTGTGTCCCGCTGTGACCAATGCTGTGTCCCTGCTGTGTCCCCGCTTTGTCCCGCTGTGTCCCCCCTGTGTCTAGGCTGTGTCCCCGCTGTGCCCCGCTGTGTCCCGCACTGTGTCCCGATGTGTCCCCTGCTGTGTCCCCCGCTTTATCCCGCTGTGTCCCCCGGTGTGTCCCGCTGTGTCCCCCGCTATGTCACGCTCTGTCCACTGCTGTGACCGCGCTGTGTCTTGCTGTGTCCCGCTGTATTCCCCACTGTGTCCCGCTGTGTCCCACGCTGTGTCCCGCTGTGTCCCCCGCTGTGTCACGCTGTGTCCCCTGCTGTGTCCCGCTGTGTCCATCTGTGTCACTGCTTTGTTCCGCTGTGTCCCCTGAACTGTCCCCCACTGTGTCCCGCTGTACCCCCCGCTGTATTCCGCTGTGTCCCTCCTTGTCCAATGCTGTGTCCCGCTCTATCCCCTCAGTGTCCCAGCTGTGTCCCGCTGTGTCCTGCTGTGTCCCGTGGTGTCCCCCTTTGTCCCCAGCTGTGTCCCCCGCTGAGTCCCGCTGTGTCCCCGCTGTGTCCCACTCTGTCCTCTCTGTGTCCCCGGCTTTGTCCCGCTCTGTCCCCCGCTGTTTACCCCGCAATGTCCCCACTGTGTCCCGCTGTGTCCCCGCTGTATCGACACTGTGTCCCGCTGGGTCCCACTGTGTCCTCGCTGTGTTCCCCTCTGTGTCCCGATGTGTCCCCCTCTCTGTCCCATGCTGTGTCCCGCTGTGTCCCCCGCTGTGTCCCGCTGTGTCCCCAGCTGTGTCCCCAGCTGTGTCCCTGCTTTGTCCCTGCTGTGTCCCCATGTGTCCCGATGTGTCCCGCGGTGTCCCCCGCTGAGTCCCGCTGTGTCCCCCTGTGTCCCCCGCTGTGTCCCGCTGTCTCCCGCTCTGTCCCCCCCTGTGTCTCATGCTTTGTCCCCGCTGTGTCCCGCCTTGTCCTCCACTGTGTTCCGTTGTGTCCCCAGCTGTGTACCCCGCTGTGTCCTGCTGTGTACCCCGCTGTATCGAATCTGTTTACCGCTGGGTCCCACTGTGTCCTCGCTGTGTGCTCGCTGTTTCCTGCTGTGTCCCGCTGTGTCCCCGCTGTGTACCCCTCTGTCCTAGCTGTGTCCCCCGATGTATCCCGCTGTGTCCCCCAATGTGTCCCACTGTGTCGTCGCTGTATCGACGCTGTGTCCCGCTGTGTCCCGTTGTGCCCCCCGCTCTGTCCTCCGCTGTGTCCCCCGCTGAGTCCCCGCTGTGTCCCGCTGTCTCCCGCTGTGTCCCCCGTGTCCCGTTGTGTCCCCAGCTGTGTATCCCGCTGTGACCTGCTGTGTCCCATTGTGTTCCTCTGTGTCCCGTTGTGTCCTCGCTGTGTCTCCCGAAGTGTCCCGCTGTGTCTTCGCTATGTCCCCCGCTGCATCCCGCTGTGTCCCCCACTGTGTCCCACTGTGTCCCGCTGTGTCCCGCTCTGTCCCTCGCTGTGTCCTGCTGTGTCACGCTGTGTCCCGCTGAGTCCCGCTGTGTCCTGTAGTTTCCTCACTGTGTCCCCTGCTGTGTCCCGCTGAGTCCTCACTGTATCCCCCACTCTGTCCCGTTGTGTCCTCACTGTGTCCCCCGCTGTGTCCTGCTGTGTCCCCCTTTGTGTCCCGCTGTGTCCCGCTGTGTCTACGCTGTGTCCCCGCTGTGTCGCGCTCTGTACCCCACTGTGTCCAGCTGTGTCTACGTTGTGTCCCGCTGTTTCCCCGCTGTGTCCCGCTGTGTCCTTGCTGTGTCCCCCGCTGTGTCCCGTTGTGTCCCCCACTGTGTACCCCGCTGTGTCCTGCTTTGTACCACGCTGTGTCCCGCTGTGTCCCCCTCTGTGTCCCAGCTGTGTCCAGCTGTGTCCCCCGCTGTGTCCCGCTGTGTCCCCCGCTGTGTCCTGCTGTGTCACGCTATGTCCCGCTCTGTCCCCACTGTTTCCCACTGTGTCCCCCGATTTGTCCCCCACTGTGTCCCCGCTGTGTCCCCGCTGTTTCCCTCTGTGTCCCCCGCTGTGTCCCCCGCTCTGTCCGGGCTGTGTCCCCGCTGTCCCCGGTTGTGTCCCTGCTGTGTCCCGCCATGTCTCAGCTGTATCGACGCTGTGTCCCGCTGGGTCCCGCTGTGTCCTCGCTGTGTTCCCTGATGTGCCCCGCTGGGTCCCCCGCTGTATCCCCCACTTTGTCCAGCAGTGTCCCCCGCTGTGTGCCCCTCTGTGTCCCCCGCTGTGTCCCGCTGTGTCCCCTGCTGTCCCCCGTTGTGTCCCCGCTGTGTGCCGCTGTGTCCCGCTGTGTCCCCTGCTGTGTCCCACTGTGTCCCTTGCTGTGTCCCGCTGTGTCACGCTGTGTCGCACTCTGTCCACGCTGTGTCCCGCTCTGTCCCGCTGTGTCCCCGCTGTGTCCCGCTGTGTCCCCCACTCTGTCCCCCGCTGTGTCCGGCTGTGTCCCCCGCTGTGTACCGCTGTGTCCCGCTGTGTCCCCCGCTTTGTACCGCGGTGTCCCCGCAGTGTCCCCGCTGTGTCCCCCTGTGTCCCTTGGTGTCCCGCTTTGTCCCTTGCTGTGTCCCTCGCTAAGTCCCATCTGTGTCCCCACTATGTCCAGCTGTGTCCTCGCTGTGTCACCCGCTGTCTACCGCTTTGTCCCCCGCTGTGTCGCGCTGTGTCCCCCGCTGTGTCCCGCTGTGTCCCCGCAGTGTCACCGCTGTGTCCCCGCTGTGTCCCGCTGTGTCCCCGCAGTGTTCCCTGCTGTGTCCCCCGCTGTTTCCCTGCTGTGTGACGCTGTGTCCCTTCTGTGTCCCCGCTGTGTCCCCGTTGCCCCAGGTGTGTCCCCGCTGTTCCCTGCTGTGTCCCCCGCTGTGTCCTCGTTGTGTCCCGCTGTGTCTCGCTGTATCCCCCTCTGTGTCCCGCTGTGTCCTCCGCAGTGTCCCGCTGTGTCCCCGCTGTGTCCCTGCTGTCCCCCACTGTGTCCCGCAGTGTCCCCGCTGTCCCCCGGTGTATCCCCGCTGTCCCCCGCTGTGTCCCTGGCTATGTACCGCTATGTCCCGCTGGTTCCCGGTGTGTCCCGCTGTGTCCCGCTGTGTCCCCAGCTGTGTCTGCACTGTGTCCCCCTGTTTCCCGCTGTGTCCCGCTGTTTCCCCCGCTGTGTCCAGCTGTGTCCCGATGTGTCCCGCTGTGTCTCCCGCTGTGTCCCCTGCTGTGTCCCAGCTGTGTCCCATTGAGTCCCCCGCTGTGTCCCCGCTGTGTCTCTCTGTTTCCCCCTCTGTGTCCCGCTGTGTCACCACTGTGTCCCGCTGTTTTCCCCACTGTGTCCCCACTTGTCCACACTGTGTCCCAGCTGTGTCCCGCTGTGTCCCCCGATGTGTCCCCCG
>NW_012289101.1:0-785 GCF_000151885.1 Dipodomys ordii | reverse complement strand
TTTCCCCCCCCCCCAAAAAAAAGTTGGTTCATTATTTCAATATTATGGGCAGCTTTCCCAAGTCCTCAGAACAAAATGCCTAGCACAATGAGAGGCTTGCCAAAGAATTTTCTCTCTGTTCTACTATTAACAGGAATATGCTGTGTTCTAAAATCAGTAGTTTCTGCAGATGAGATAAACTTTGAAACATTAAACTCAAACCTTTACATGACTTAAGACATCCTTTGGTTCACCTAGTGGGTAACTCTAACAACATGTCCAAGGCAGCTATGCAATCATTCAAATTGTACTCGTGGTCGCTTTACAGAGTTAAAACTTCTAGGCCCAGGGCTGGGAAGGTGGCTCAGTGGTAGAGCACTTGCCTTGCATGCCTGAGGCCCTGGGTTCAATTCCTCAGCACCACATAAGCAAAAAGAAAAAAAAGCCGGAAGTGGCGCTGTGGCTCAAGTGGTAGAGCACTAGCCTTGAGCTGAAGAGCTGAGGGACAGTGCCCAGGCCCAGAGTTCAGGCCCCACGACTGGACCAAAAAAAAAAGAAAGAAAAACTTCTAGGCCCATTTGTTCAATATTCTTCAATTTAATCCTGTTTGTGGTACACTGTAAGAATTGCTAGGTAGGCTAAAACTTTAACTCAGTGATACAGTGCTTGGCTAGCATGTACAGGCAGGCACTAGGTTTGATTCCCAATACTGCAAAATGAAGGATTGAAAATTTCTACCTAGTAAACAAGGAAGAAAATGTGCAGTTGCAGAGACTCTAAAGTTTTCACAAGGATTTTAGTGAAAC
>NW_012289100.1:0-841 GCF_000151885.1 Dipodomys ordii | reverse complement strand
TTGGTTAGTATTGCTTAATTTGAGCCACATCTGCCTTTGCCCAGGATTAGTTTAGAACCATACTCTTCTAGCTCTCAGCCTTCTAGGTATCTAGGATTTACAGTTTTGTGCCAGTGGTACCTGGCTTTACTGGTTATTTTAGTTTTCTGGTTGGCCTGCACCTAAGCTATGCTCTGCCTGCTTTTAGGCTTCTTGTTGTCATTTGGATCACAGATCCCAGGCATCTAGCTTCCTGAATGGAAGATGGGGTCTCATGTACTTTTCTGTCTGGACTAGCTTGACAATATGATCCTCTCACCATCAGCTTCCCAATTAACTACAATTACAAGCATGAGCCCCTGGCACCTGGTTTTCATACACACACACATACACACACACACACACACACACACACAGACACACGTATTTGTATTTTTATAAAAATATTTTAAAAATCTGGTATGTATTTTACACCTACATCTATCAGACACTATCAATACCTGATATAAAAAATGTAGGCCGAATGCCAGTGGCTCACACCTGTAACCCTAGCTCATCAGGAGGCTGAGATCTGAGGCTCACGGTTCAATGCCAGCACGGGCAGGAAAGTCCGTGAGATTCTTATCTCCAATAAAACACTAGAAAACCGGAAGTGGTGCTGTGGCTCAAGCGGTAGAGCACTTGCCTTGAGCTGAAGAGTGCAAGGACAGTGCCCAAGCCCAGAGTTCAAGCCCCATGACCGACAAAAAAAAAAAAAAAGAAAGAGATTCAGTTGGGCACTGGTGGCTCATGCCTATAATCCTAGCTACTTAGGAGGCTGAGATCTGAGGATCGAGGTTCAAAGCCAGCCCTAGTCAGGTGA
>NW_012289099.1:0-6107 GCF_000151885.1 Dipodomys ordii | reverse complement strand
CCCGCTGTGTCCCGCTGTGTACCCCTCTGTGTCCCCCGCTGTGTCTCGCTGTGTCCCCCGCTGTGTCCATGCTCTTTCCCCTCTGTGTCCCGCTGTGTCCCGCTGTGTACTGCTGTGTCCCCCGCTGAGTCCCGCTGTGTCCCAATGTGTCCTCGCTCTGTCCCCCGCTGTGTACCTCTGTGTCCTTCCTGTGTCCCACGCTGTGTCCCGCTGTGTCTCATTGTGTCCCGTGGTGTCCCTCTTTGTCCCCCGCTTTGTTCCCCGCTGAGTCCCCTCTATGTGGCCGCTGTGTCCCGCTGTGTGCTCGCTGTGTCCCCCGCTGTCTCCCGCTTTGTCCCCCGCTGTGTTCCGCTGTGTCCCGCTGCGTCCTCGCTGTATCCCCCGCTGTGTCCCGCTGTGCCCCGCTGTGTCCCTGCTGTGACCCTCTCTGTCCCCGCTGTATTAACGCTGTGTCCCGGTGTGTCCCGCTGTGTCCGCGCTGTGTTTCCGGCTGGGTCCCGCTGTGTACCCCTCTGTGTCCCGCTGTGTCCCGCTGTGTACTGCTGTGTCCCCCGCTGAGTCCCGCTGTGTCCCAATTTGTCCTCGCTCTGTCCCCCGCTGTGTACTTCTGTGTCCTTCCTGTTTCCCACGCTGTGTCCCGCTGTGTCCCCGCTGTGTCCCCCGCTATGTCCCGCTTTGTCCCCCGCTGTGTCCCACTCTGTCCTTGCTGTGTCCCCCACTGTGTGCCGCTGTGTCCTCGCTGTTTCCCCGCTGTGTCCCTGCTGTGTCCCTCTGTGTACTCCGCTGTGTCCAGCTTTGTACCCGCTGTGTCTCGCTGTGTCCCACGCTCTGTCCCACACTGTGTCCCGCAGTGTCCCCCGCTGTGTCCCACTGTGTCCCCCGCTGTGTCCCGCTGTGTCCCCCGCTGAGTCCCCGTTGTGTCACCGCTGTGTCCCGCTGTGTCCTCGCTGTGTCCCCTGCTTTCTCCCTCTCTGTCCCCCGCTGTGTCTCACGCTTTGTCCCTGCTGTGTCCCACTGTTTCCCGCTGTGTCCGGCTGTGCCCCCACTGTGTCCCGTTGTGTCCAAAGCTGTGTACCACGCCGTGTAACGCTGTGTCCCCGCTGTATCGACGCTGTGTCCCGCTGTGTCCTCGCTGTGTTTCCCGCTGTGTCCCGCTGTGTCCCCCGCTGTGTCCCCCGATGTGTCCTCGCTGTGTCCCCTGCTGTGTCCCGCTGTGTCCTCACTGGGTCCCCAACTTTGTCCCGCTGTGTCCCCTGCTGTGTCCAAAAGTGTCCGGCTGTGTCCCGCTGTGTGCCTGCTGTGTCCCGCTGTGTCTGCCGCTTTGTCCCGCTGTGTCCCACTGTGTCCCCGCTGTGTCCCATTGTGTCCCGCTGTGTCCCCGCTGTGTGCCCGCTGTGTCCCTCTGTGTACCCCGCTGTTTCCAGCTGTGTACCCGCTGTGTCCCGCTGTGTCCACTCTCTGTCCTCTGCTATTCCCCGCTGTTTCCCCCGCTGTGTCCCGCTGTGTCCAGCTGTGTCACACTGTGTCCCGTGTTGTCCCGCTTTGTCCCCCGCTGTGACCTCGCTTTGTTTCCCGATGTGTCCCACTGTGTACCACTCTGTGACCCCGCTGTGTCCCGCTCTGTACCCGCTGTGTCCCGATATGTTCCCGCAGTGTCCCCGCTGTGTCCCGCTGTGTCCTCGCTGTGTCCACCGATGTGTCCCATTGTGCCTTTCTGTGTCCCGCTCTGTACCCCACTGTCCCCGGCTGTGTCCTTGCTGTGTCCCTCTGTGTCCCGCTGAGTCCCCCAGTGTCCCCAGCTGTGTCCCGCTGTGTCACCGCTGTGTCCCTCTGTGTCCTCGCTGTGTCCCCCGCTGTGTCCTTCTTTGTCCCTGTTGTGTACCCCGCTGTGTCCTGCTGTGTCCCCCACTGTGTCCCGCTGTGTCCCCTGCTGTGTCCCCACTGTGTCACGCTGTGTTTCGCTGTGTCCGAAGTGTCCTCGCTCTGTCTCCCTCAGTGTCCACCTGTGTCACGCTCTGTCCCCTCTGTGTCCCTCTGTGTCCAGCTCTGTCCCCGCTGTGTGTCCGCTGTGTCCCGCTGTGTACCCTTCTGTGTCCAGCTGTGTCCCCTCTGTGTCCCGCTGTGTCCATTCTCTGTCCCCCGCTGTCCACCGCTGTGTCTCCTGACTGTGTCCCGCAGTGTCCCCGCTGTGTCCCGCTGTGTCCTACTGTGTCCCGTGGTGTCCCGCTTTTTTCCCTCTATGTCCCCTGCTGAGTCCTCTCTGTGTCCCCGCTGTGTCCAGCTGTGTCCTCGCTGTGTCCTCTGCTGTCTCCCGCTTTGTCTCACGCTGTGTCCTACTGTGTCCCACTGTGTCCCTGCTGTGTCCCCCGCTGTGTCCCGCTGTGTCCCGCTGTGTCCCCCGCTGTGACCTGCTGTGTCCCGCTGTGTCCCCGCTGTGTCCCCGCTGTGTCCCGCTGTGTCCCCCGCTGTGTCCCGCTGTGTCCCCGCAGGTTCACCGCTGTTTCACGCTGTGTCCTGCTGTGTTCCGTGGTGTCCCGCTTTGTCCCCCGCTGTGTCCCGCTGTGTCCACTGCTGGGTCCCTCTGTGTCCCGCTGTGTCTCGCTGTGTCCCGCTGTGTCCTCGCTTTGTCCCATGCTGTGTTAAGCTGTGTCCTCCCTGTGTCCCCCGCTGTGTCCCGCTGTATCCCCCGCTGTGCCCCGCAGTGTCCCGCTGTGTCACGCTGTGTCCCGCTGGGTCCCCCGCTGTGTCCCGCTGTGTCCCCCCTGTGCCCCGCAGTGTCCCGCTGTGTCCCGCTCTGTCCCCCACTCTGTCCCCCGCTGAGTCCTCTATGTGTCGCCGCTGTGTCCCTCTGTGTCCTCGCTGTGTCCCCTGCTGTATCCCGCTTTGTCCCACGCTGTGTCCCGCTGTGTCCCTCTGTGTCCTCGCTGTGTCCCCCGCTGTGTCCTGCTGTGTTCCCGCTGTGTCCCAAGCTGTGTCCCGCTGTGTCCCGCTGTGTGCCCCGCTGTGTCCCACTATGTTCCCGCAGTGTCCCCGCTGTGTCCCCGCTGTGTCCTCGCTGTGTTCCCCGCTTTGTCCTGCTGTGTCCCCCGCTGTGTCTCGCTGTGTCTACTGCTGTGTCCCCACTGTGTCCCGCTGTGTCTCGCTGTGTCCCGCTGTGTCCTCGCTGTTTCCCACGCTGTGTTCTGCTGTGTCCTCGCTGTGTCCCCCGCTGTGTCCCGCTGTGTCCCATTGTGTCCTCGCTGTGTCCCCCTCTGTGTCCCGCTGTGTCCCCCGCCGTGTCCGGCTGTGTCCCTCTGTGTCCCGCTGTGTCCCGCTGTGTCCCGCTTTGTCCCCCACTGTGTCCCGCTGAGTCCCCGCAGTGACCCCGCTGTGTCCCGCTATGTCCCACTGTGTCCCGTGGTGTCCCGCTTTTTCCCCCACTGTGTCCCCGGCTGAGTCTCGCTGTGTCCCCACTGTGTCCTCTCTGTGTCCCCCGCTGTGTCCTGCTCTGTTCCCCACTGTGTCTCCCGTTTTGTCCCTGCTGTGCCCCGCTGTGTCCCGCTGTGTCCCGCTGTGTCCCCCACTGTGTCCCGTTGTGTCAACAGCTGTGTACCCCGCTGTGTCCCGCTGTGTACCCGCTGTATCGACGCTGTGTCCCGCTGGGTCCTGCTGTGTCTCTCTCTGTGTTCCCCACTGTGTCCCGCTGTGTCTCCCGCTGTGTCCCTTGCTGTGTCCCCCGCCGTGTCCCGCTGTGTCCCCCGCTGTGTCCTTGCTGTGTCCCTGCTGGGTCCCGCTGGGTCCCACAGTGTCCCCCGCTGAGTCCGGTTGTTTCACCGCTGTGTCCCGCTGGGTCCCGCTGGGTCCTCTCTTTGTTCCCCGCTGTGTCCCACTGTGTTCCCCGCTGTGTCTCTCGCTGTGTCCCGCTGTGTCCCCGGCTGTGTCCGGCTGTGTCCCGCTGTGTCCCCCGCTGTGTCCTTGCTGTGTCCCCGCTGTGTTCCGCTGTGTCCCGCAGTGTCCCCAGCTGTGTCCCGCTGTGTCACCGCTGTGTCCCGCTTTTTCCTCGCTGTGTCCCCCGCTGTGTCCCGCTTTGTGCCTGCTGTGTACCCCGCTGTGTCCCTTTGTGTCCCCCGCTGTGTCCCGCTGTGACCCCTGCTGTGTCCCCACTGTGTCACACTGTGTTTCGCTGTGTCCGGCTGTGTCCTCGCTCTGTCTCCCTCAGTGTCCAGCTGTGTCTTCCCTGTGTCCCCCGCTGTGTCCAGCTGAGTCCCCTGCTGTGTCCCGCTGTGTCCCGCTGTGTCCCGCTCTGTCCCCTCTGTGTCCCTCTGTGTCCAGCTCTGTCCCTGTTGTGTGTCCGCTGTGCCCCGCTGTGTACCCTTCTGTGTCCAGCTGTGTCCCCTCTGTGTCCCACTGTGTCCCTTGCTGTCCCCCGCTGTCCACCGCTGTGTCCCCCGGCTGTGTCCCACAGTGTCCCCGCTGTGTCCCGCTGTGTCCTCCTGTGTCCCGTGGTGTCCCGCTTTTTCCCCTCTATGTCCCCTGCTGAGTCCCCTCTGTGTCCCCGCTGTGTCCAGCTGTGTCCTCGCTGTGTCCTCCGCTGTCTCCCGCTTTGTCCCACGCTGTGTCCTACTGTGTCCCACTGTGTCCGGCTGTGTCCCCCGCTGTGTCCCGCTGTGTCCCACTGTGTCCCCCGCTGTGTCCTGCTGGGTCCCGCTGTGTCCCTGCTGTGTCCCTGCTGTGTCCCACTGTGTCCCCCGCTGTGTCCCGCTGGGTCCCGCTGTGTCCCTCGCTGTGTCCCGCTGTGTCCCCGCAGGTTCACAGCTGTTTCACGCTGTGTCCTGCTGTGTTCCGTGGTGTCCCACTTTGTCCCCCGCTGTGTCCCGCTGTGTCCACTGCTGGGTCCCCGCTGGGTCCCGCTGTGTCTCGCTGTGTCCCGCTGTGTCCTCGCTTTGTCCCATGCTGTGTTCCGCTGTGTCCTCCCTGTGTCCCCCGCTGTGTCCCGCTGTGTCCCCCGCTGTGCCCCGCAGTGCCCAGCTGTGTCCCGCTGTGTCCTCGCTGTGTCCCACTGTGTTCCCGCTGTTTCCCTGCTGGGTCCTGCTGTGTCCCGCTGGGTCCCGCTGGGTCCCCCGCTTTCTCCCGCTGTGTCCCCACAGTGTCCCCGCTGTGTCCCGCTGTGTCCCACTGTGTCCTGTGGTGTCCCGATTTGTCCCCCGCTATGTCCCCTGCTGAGTCCCCTCTGTGTCCCCGCTGTGTCCCGCTGTATCCCCCGTTGTGTCCCGCTGTGTCCCCCGCTGTGTCCTGCTGTGTCCCGCTGTGTCCTGCTGGGTCCCGCAGTGTCCCCACTGTGTCCCCGCTGTGTCCCGCTGTGTCCACCGCTGTGTCCCACTGTGTCCCCGCAGGTTCACCGCTGTTTCACGCTGTGTCCCGCTGTGTTCCGTGGTGTCCCGCTTTGTCCCCTGCTGTGGCCCCCCTGAGCCACATCTGTGTCCCCGCTGTGTTCCGCTGTGTCCTCGCTGTGTCCGCCTCTGTCTCCCGCTCTGTCCACCGCTGTGTCTCACGCTTTGTCCCCGCTGGGTCCCGCTGTGTCCCGCTCTGTTCCCCACTGTGTCCCCCGCTGAGTCCTCTATGTGTCGCCGCTGTGTCCCGCTGTGTCCTGGCTGTGTCCCCTGCTATCTCCCGCTTTGTCCCACGCTGTGTCCCGCTGAGGTCCTGCTGAGTCCTCGTTGTGTCCCCCGCTGTGTCCTGCTGTGTTCCCGCTGTGTTCCAAGCTGTGTCCCGCTGTGTGCCCTGCTGTGTCCTGCTGGGTCCCGCTGTGTCCCCGCTGTGTCCCCGCTGTGTCCTCGCTGTGTTCCCCGCTGTGTCCCGCTGTGTCCCCCGCTGTGTCCCGCTGTGTCAACTGCTGTGTCCCCACTGTGTCCCTCTGTGTCTCGCTGTGTCCCGCTGTGTCCTCGCTGTTTCCCACGCTGTGTTCTGCTGTGTCCTCGCTGTGTCCCCCGCTGTGTCCCGTTGTGTACCCAGCTGTGTACCCCGCTGTGTCCCGCCTGTGTCCCTGCTGTATCGACGCTGTGTCCCGCTAGGTCCCGCTGAAATAAACTCGCTGTGTTCCCCGCAGTGTCCCGCTGTTTACTCCTCTG